>NW_006295183.1:1940821-1965281 GCF_000327345.1 Myotis davidii | reverse complement strand
CCTGCATTTCAAAAGGGCCATGGAAAAGTGCGTAACATGATGAGTCATTAGGAAAACGAATTAAAACTATAAGCAATCTGAACCCTCACACATTGCTGGAGGGAATGCGAAATGTGTGGAAAACGCTATCAGTTTCTTATAAAGTTAAGCATATGCCTACCCTTTGACCTAGAAATTCTACTTCCAGGTATTTATCCAAGATGAGCAAAAATTTACATCCACAAAAAAAGACTTGTAAAAGGATGCCCATGGATGCCGAAACCGGTTTGGCTCAGTGGATAGAGCGTGGGCCTGCGGACTGAAAGGTCCCAGGTTCAATTCCGGTCAAGGGCATGTACCTGGGTTGCGGGCACATCCCCAGTGGTTTATTCATAAGAGCCAACACAAATGTCAATCAACAGGAGAATGTGTAAACAAATCGTGCTATATTCATACAATGGAATACTACACAGCAACAAAAAAGGAACAGCCCTGCCTGGATAGAGCGTCGGCCTGCGGACTGTAGGGTCCCAGGTTTGATTCTGGTCAAGGGCATGTACCTTGGCTGCAGGCACTTCCCCAGTGGGCGGTGTGCAGGAGGCAGCTGATCGATGTTTCTAACTCTCTATCCCTCTCCTTTCCTCCCAATAAAAATATATAAAATATATATTTTAAAAAGAAAGGAACAAATTACTGACAACAAAGTAAATTAATCTCAAAGCCACTGTGTTGAGGAAAAGAAGCCACACACAAAAGAGTAACACCACACAATTCATTTACATAAAGTTCCAGAATAGGGAACACTAACCTGTGGTGAGAGAAATGAGGACGGTGGTTGCTTTTAGTTGAGGGGGTGACAGGGAATGATTAGAGGGACTCCAAGCAGACTTCTGGGGTGATGGAAGGTTCTGTATCTTGAGCGGGGTGTGGGTTACATGGACGTAAGCATTTGCCAAAAGTGATCAGACTGTACAGCTATTACGGTGCACACCCATACTGAACTGAGCATTCACTATATAAATTATTCCTCAACTATTAAACCTTTTTAAAAGGATGGTATGTTTACCATGTCCTGCACAACAACACAGAGAGGGCTCCCCAACTTCATTCTTCTCCTTGCGTACCCTCACCTCCCATGGACCCCTTGTTTAGTTTCATTTAGTTTTTTTTAATGAGTTTCACCCACTCACTTCCGTCACCTAACTATATCCCAGGTCACAGCTGCACAACCTTCCACCGTATGGACAAAGCCCATTTTTATCCACGTCTCTCCAGCCCAGTGAGAGGCGGCCAGGCTCGCGCCAGTGTCTGTCATTATAAACAATGCTACAAAAACTCCCTCAGTCATATATCTCATCTCCCGGGTGCTTTTGTTTCTACAGGAGAATTTCCCAAAGTGGGGCTGGTGCATAAAAAAGACAAGTGTGTTATTTGTTTTAATAGATGTTGCAGATTACATTCCACAAAAAGGTTGTAGAAATCTCATTTAGGGTTCGGCCTGATATATTTAAAGTTTCTGCAGACTGCCTTCAGACATGGAAATAAATTATGAACATAGCATAATAATCATTTTAGGCAATTCATCTGTGCTTCGAAGGGGGGAAATTCAGCCACATAGCTATGCCCGCAAATAACCAGGTTATTCTGTCTAAATACATCCGGGGAGGCAGGATAGCAGAACGGTTAAAACGAAGTCATTCCTGGCTACGGGACTGTCCAAGCCTGCTGTACATCTTCTCCGTCACCTTAAAGGAGCTACTTGAGCCAGGCCGGTGTGGCTCAGTGGTGGAGCCTCGCAAGGTCACGATTCCATTCCGGTCAGGGCACGTGCCCGGGTTGCAGGCTGGGGCATGTAAGAGGCAGCTGATAGATGATGTTTCTCTCTTGTCATTGATGTTTCTATCCCTCTCCCCTTCTCCCTTCTTCTTTCTGAAATCAATTTTTAAAACAACTTTGTTTTAATATCTAAAAGAAGCTAGTTGACCTGTGAACCCGAGTTTCCTCACAAGCAAAACATGTCCATAACAACAGCGCCTGCATCACGGAAAAGGTGATGTGAAGAAGAACCTGGTACCTGGCGGGTTGCAGGGTCTGACACATGCAAAGAGCTCTGGGGGTTCGCTGTTATTGGCCAAGCGGCTTCTTTCTCTGGGCCCCCGTTTCCTTGTGTAGAGAATGAGCACAGCAACACCATCTGTCTCATGGGGCTCGGGAGGCGATTAGAACCATGATTGTCTCCTATCAGGCTCCCAGCAGACGTCGCTGACACCTTGGTTGAAATGCAACGCTCACCTGCAGGGACTGCGTGCGCTCACCTGCAGAGAGGGAATGCCGTGCGGATGGCCCGCCCCCTCGGCACTGGGGAGAAAGCCACGTTCCTCCCAGGCCCATTGAGGACACGGAATTCTTGGAAGGCCGCGCAACCTCCCAGGATGCAGAAAGGAGCAGATAAGCACCCTCGGGAGGTTGGTTTGCCTCCGTGGCCAGTGGTACACATTGTTTGCCTGCAGCTGAGGGGCTCTGGGCATTGGGAGTGGCGCCCCCAGCAGTGGACTCTCCCGCAGGCTGCACGTGGACTCGAACAAAGGAGGGTGGCTGCTCCCAAAGATACTGGATCCAGCTGAGAACGCAACTCGCCAAGGCTCCCAGGTCCACGCTTCTAGGGCAAACACCCAGATGGCCAGGGAGCAGACCACCCACTGGTGGAAAATGGCTGCCACACCCTGAGAGGGGATTTCTGCCCACGTGCAGCCCCTCCTTTCCATCTAATGGGAGGTGGGGTAAGACAGGCGGCATTCACCTACCCACTGGCCACAAGGAAGAGTTAGAATTTGACTGCAGGGCTCAAATAAAACACCGTGATCTTTGTTGGGTGTTTGAAGCCACGGAAAATCAAGTCACATTTTAAAGGCCGGCCTCTGTGACACGTGCTTCAAGTGTTTGACTGTGAGCAAGGAGGCGGGAGCGGGGGGAGGGGAGAGCCCAAGGGAAATATCAACAGCCCAGGTCCCTGATTGGACTGGGAAGAAAAGATGACAAGATAAAGTCCACCATGCAGCATAACCCAGTAACTAAAATAAAACAAAACACAGGTGCATCCCCTTGTGTCTCATCTGACGTCAAACCTGGATCATGGCCCAGATCACCTGCAAGGGCTCATGAAACAGAAGTGAATTGCTCATCGCTAAGAGGCTGAATGATTAAAAGAGGCTTTTAACCGCTATCCCAGGCTCCTCCTGCCACCACCCTCGTGGAAAACCTCAGCCTAGTTACCTCTCATCCCATTTCCCTGAAAGGAACCTGCACAGAGTAAGTGTTGGCAAACATTGATGGGTGAGTGGGTGAGTTAGATAATTGAATGAATGACTAGCAAACAGAAAAGGCCTAGATAATTAGGAGAAATGATGAAGATAGACAGGTAGGTAGGTAGGTAGGTAGGTAGGTAGGTAGGTAGATAGATAGATAGATAGATAAGGAAGAATGAAAGAAAGAAGGGAAGAAAGGAAGGGAGGGAGGAAGGAGAAAGAAGAAAGAAAGAAGAAAGGAAGGAAGGAAGGAAGGAAGGAAGGAAGGAAGGAAGGAAGGAAGGAAGGAAGGAAGAAAGAAAAATACAGATTTCTTAGGGCTTTGCTACTTTCCCTCAGACCTCCAAAGATTTCATCTATTCTACGTTCTAGAAAGGAAAAAAAAAATGTTATTTTTGTCTCAGGTAAAAATTGGTAGAATTTTTTTGGCAAAAGCAATGGGGCACAGCCAGCTGACCCAATTTCTTTTCTCTGCGTAAAACCTGCTTTGGCGAATTCAATTTGCTGTGCGGCTCCTGAGGACAGAAGACCCAGAAGCAGCCAGGCTGGGCCTCGGGACACACAGGGAGGTTTCACAACTGTAGCCAGCACTTCCCCAGAAAAGTCCCCCACACTCCCGCATGCTGCGCGTCAGGGGCAAACCACTCAGGAATCTTCAAATATTTACTGAAATACCGGTCAGGCCACGCTCGCTGGCCACCAGCTCCGGCCGGCTCTGTGCTGAAGTCGGGGCTGCTACCTGAACTCAGCTCAGACAGTCATGGGCCATGTCTTGCCGGCTGCTCTCATGCATGGGCATTCACAGGCAGGCCCCGACGGCCTGTAATTCTCTCCTCACGAGACTTAGGAGCTTCCAATTCTAACAAAATCCCTCGGCAGGCCCCACAAAGGCCCCGGACAGGAGTGCTAACAGCTAACACCAAGGAGAGAAAGGGATTCCCACTCTACACTCACCCACCCCTCCTTCAGCCCAGTCCCAGACCCTCAGGCACAGATAACTGGGAAGAGATGGATGCCGGGGGATAAATGTCACTGGTCCCATTAATCCGCCAGGTCCCTCTGCAGAGCCCTCTGTTCTGAGATGGATGATTGGTGCTGTGTTCATAATAATGACCATCAAACCTTAGCATTTGTTTAACATTTTACAATTTACGGGAGCTTGTGTGACCCGCACAGCTCCGTGCGGTAAGTATGATGGTGTAATTGCTGTACAGTTGTAGAGATAAGAAAACTGAGGCCCCGGGAGGTGACGTGATGGGCTGGCCAAAGGTCGCCACGTGTGTAAGTATTTTTATGTGTAATAAGTTATCGCAGTCTCTCTAAGGTGAATAAAAAAAATCCCAGGTTTGGGGAGCCAGACTGATCTAGCCAGCGGTTCACTTTTGGTGCCTTTTATACACGGAGGCGGGAGTTGCCTCCAAATACGTCCTTGGGGAAAAGACCACCCCCCTGGCCCTTCCAACAAAGGCAGACCTATCTTCTGTATAGAATGGAACTCCAGGGCCTTTGAATAAAATGAATCCCTTCTCGCCCTAGCTGGTTTGGCTCAGTGGATGGAGCGTCGGCCTGAGGACTCAAGGATCCCAGGTTCGATTCCAGTCAACGGCATGTACCTTGGTTGCAGGCACATCCCCAGTACGGGGTGTGCAGGAGGCAGCTGATCGATGTTTCTCTCTCATCGATGTTTCTAACTCTCTATACCTCTCCCTTCTTCTCTGTAAAAAAAAAATCAATAAAATATATTTTTTAAAAAAAGAAAGAAATGAATCTCTTCCCCCAGAACCTCTCAGCGAGTCTACAGGGAGAGACAGACCTATGAGCAATACAACGTGACGAGCACCTCGGAGGGAACTAGCAGGAAAGCTGCAGAGAGAAGGGTACAGGCGAGAAGGCTCCCCTACAGATAAGGAGGACTTGACCAGGAGGTCAAAGTAATCGGAAGACATTCCAGGTGGAGGGGACGGGGGTGGAAAAGACAGAGACTCGGAATCTCAGAGCCAAGCTCAGAGCTCGCCTCCGGAGGAATTCTCTTTCATGGCTGGTTTGGGACATAACTGAAACGGTCCCCCGCATTTTTCCGTCACGGGTCCCGTTTGGGGTTGGCCCAGTTGAGTTGACAACGGTAACACTGGGAGAAAGAAAAGGCCTGGGGAATGGTGCCACGGCGACGGGAAGGAGTCGGTCCGGTTCTGGGAACAGTGAGGAAGCCAGCCAAGTCGCGTTGGGTAATTCAAGCCACCTTTTTACCCTAGAAAGACGGAGAACTAAGCCAAGCCAGTGGCGTGGCCTGGGAGAGACCGTGGTGGCAGCCTTTCAAAAACAAAGTGTAGCTTTGCTGACACGTTATCTTTTTGCTTCTGGGGTTCGGTTAGTAGGAAGGGATGCTGCCTGGGGCCCTTTGGGCTATCACAACACCGCAGGCTGGGTGTCCTATGAACAACAGAAATCTATTTCTCACGGTTCTGATGGCCAGACCGCCAAGATCAAGGCGCCGGCCGATTCGGTGTCTGGTGAGAGCTACCTTCTTGGTTCATAGTGTCCTCACACGGCAGAAGGGGCAAAATCACTCTGAGGGGCCTCTTTTTCTTTTTCTTTTTTTTACATATTTTATTGATTTCAGAGAGGAAAGGAGAAACATCAATGATGAGAATCATTGTTCAGCTGCCTCCTGCATGCCCCCTGCTGGGGATCGAGCCCACAACCCGGGCATGTTCCCTGACCAGAAACTGAACCGTGTTCACAGGTCAACATTCAACCACTGAACCACAGGTCAACATTCAACCACTGAACCACAGGTCAACATTCAACCACTGAGCCACACCAGCCGGGCTTATTGCTCTTATTGGAGAGCTTTGAGAGGCCGCATGAGCCTCACTGTAAGCACCTTCTATTCATTTCCTGAGGCTGCTCTACAAAGTACCAGAAACTGGGTGGCTTTCAACAACAGAAGTTCATTATCTCACAGTTCTGGAGGCTACAAACCCAGAACCAGGGTGCGGTGAGCCATGCTCGCTCTGATGATGCAACGGGAGGGTCCCTCTCTCCTCTTCCAGCCTCCGATGTTTGCCAGTCACATGGCTGTCTTCTCCCTGTGTGACTTCATCCCCTCCTCCCTCTGTGCATGTCTGACTCCGGGTCCTAACTTCCCCTTTGTGCAGGGACACCAGTCACACTGGATGAGGGCCCACCCTCAGGACCTTATTTTAACTTATGACTTCTGCAAAGATGCTATTTCCAAAGAAGGTCACATTCTGAAGCACTGAGAGTTAGGATAGCAACATACATTTGGGGGGGACGTAATTTAACCCTCACGTACCTCAATTCTCAAAGTTCAATTGATTCACTGGCTCCCACCTATCCCCAGATCTGAAAATAATTACATCCTCACGTCCCTACGGTGCTGGAGATGGGCGGGACCCATGGTTGGCGCACCCCTGCCCCCAGCCCTGCCCCCAGCCCTGACCCTATCCCCATCCAAGCTCCAGGGCTACGGTGCTGCCCACCGAATCTCTCATCGATGAGAGAGATGAGGCGAAGAGGCTTCTTCCTGGCCACTCGCCAACTTCCCTCATTCCCGCTTGTTTCCGGCATCTGGCTCAGCACTGAGCCCCGCGCCGCTGTCACAATCAGCTCTTTGTCCGCCGTTTCCGGTGGGCTGCGCACCTGCAGCCAGGGACATGCTATTGTGTGCTTGGGAAAAAAATCGTACGTCTCCTTAATTAACCGCTATCCTCCCACATGGAAGCCGAGGCGCATCCACTTTACCTCCCTTCACCCCCACAGATGTGTCTGAGGTTAGGGGGTGGGGACTTCAGAACAAGACAGCAGAGTTTGTACTACTCCTCCAAGCACTTTCCTAGCCACAGGGTCTTGGAGATAAGCAGGAGTGTGGGAGTCCCCACTGGGCAGACAGGAAACCTGGGGTCAACCTCTGTGGTAAAAGAACTGGTAAGTGTCCTCTCAGGCCAAGCCTCGTTCTGTTTTGTCACAGCTCTCCTGTCCACCAGGCTGAGAGAAAACTCATTATTTAAACAGACACTGGGCAAAGATGGCATCTCACTTCGGAGATGGCCCACAGTCCTCCAGCCACACTGAGCTTTCAGCGGGAGGCATGCGCTGGGTTCCACTGTGCCCCTGGGCCTTTGCACTTGCTATTCCTGCTACCTGGAGTGATGTTCCTCTGGCCAGTGTGCTTCCTTCAAGTGTCAGCTCATGAATCATAGCCTCAGAGAAGCAGTTCTCCTTTTTCAACTCAACATTCGCATAATGGATGAATATATATATACACACACACATATACACACACACACATATGTATATATATATATAATTGTATATATTTAATGTGTATAATGTTATGATTTGATATACAAATACATGTAGAATGATTACCAAGACCAAGTTTATTAATACATCCATCATCTCGCATCCTTCAGTCACAAAGCATATCAGCATATTAAACCCAGAACTCACACCATACGTAGGAATAGGCACCACGCACTGTGCCTGTCCAAAATTGCTCATGACATTTAGGAATAAACCCAGCAGCCCAAAGTGGAGGCAACATGGGGTCTTGGAAAGAAGAGAAATTTGACCTGGCTCTTCAGGGACCAATGCTTCTCATATTTTATTCAGCATGGACTCACCTGAGCAGGGAGGAGGGCATGTCCTGTAATATGTAGGCTGATTCTCTAGTTCTAAGGTGGGGCCTGGGATCCTGCATTTACACGCACCACCCTTTAAGTAGCAAGAACCTAGAGTCTGTTGCTTAGCTGTCCTGAACCTCAGTGTCCCCGTCGATCAGACGGTATTGGTAACCCATCTACTTTGAGAGGCTGTTGTGCAGTTGAACTGTGATCAATGTGAACGCCACCCTGGTTCCCTCTTCCTCCACTTTCCATAAATTCTGGGAAGTACCCTTGGGGACTTCCCTCGCCTCTTTGTCACAGTGGTGAATGCAATGGAAAGAGACTCCGGTGCAGGCAACTGGTCTACCTCCTGGGAGCATACACTCTCCGAAGGCAGGAAGGAGTCTCCTTTGGGCAAATGGCGTATTTCCATTCAGGGTCTCTCTTAACCATTTTATCCTCAATAGTAGGTGCTGCCTACACTAAAATATGACCAAAAAGTGAACAGATAAGTAAGCCGAGAAACGCATGAACAGGCAATCAAATTCAACTCAGAGCTTATTACTTCATGTGCATACATTCTCAAGCCTGAGACTCTACACGGCGTTTGACAGCAGGTAAACAATCAGGGCTGACATTTCCAAAGGGAGCAAGCTGAGGAAGAGCGAATCTGGGACATGCCTGTGAGAGAGGTTTGGAGAAAACATTGGGCTCCTTGGCTGAGTATTGCAGACCACCCAGGATGTGATGTCCACCTGATTCTCTGGCCTCCTCTCTCACCAAAGCCCCGTCCCACCATACTGTACTACTTCAGTCCGTGCTCTACTACTTGCTGGTCCTAAACAACCTGTTCTCTCCCCATCCCCCACCCAACCAAAGGCCTTTGCATATGCCATTCCCACCACTCAATGTTCTTCCCCACCTGCCCAGGATATAAACACTCGCCCACCTTTCAAAACTTAGCTTAAGCACCACTTCCTCACTGAAGCCCGCCCACCTACACATGCCCACAGCTTGTATTATTTGTAATCTGTGTATATGTCTGTTTCCTGCTCCCAGACTGAGCTTCCTGAAGCATTGTGTCCTATGTCTGCTGAGGCCACACCTCTGTCTTAGAAGGTCTTTTTCTTTTAATATATATTGTTTATTGATTTCGGAGAGTAAGGGAGAGGGAGAGATAGAAATAAGCATCGATGATGAGAGAGAATCATCAATCCGTCTGCTGCCTCCTGCACACCCCCTACTGGGGATCAAGCCAGCAACCCAGGCATGTGCCCTGACCAGGAATCCAACCGTGACCTCCTGGTTCATAGGTCGACACACAAACACTGAGCCACACTAGCCACGCTGTCTCACAAGGTCTTAGTCCTTGTTGAATAAATGAATGAATAAATGAATCTAGTGGCGGCACTACATCAATGCCTAACTCTATCACTGCCCAGATCACAGTAAAATGTACATTTTTTGCTTATATGTCTATTTCCCCATGAGCCTGTAAGCTCCTTGAAGATGGGTCCTGGGCCCTACATCTTTAGCACCTGCCCATGCTCAGTAAATACTTGTTTAATGAATAGGAGTTGCTTTGGATTGAAGTCAGATGAGGCGCGTCTGGAAGACAAAGGATACATGCACGATGATAAAGATTTTAAAGGGCTGTCAAGTTCATGTGTTGATTTATGGAGCAAATTAATACGACAGCATCAACCCTTCCAGCCCTCCCCGATCGGTCTCAGCAATTATGTGTACCCAGGGCCGGGCGCAGCTGTTTCTGAAACGCGACAGGAGCGAGGTCTCCCTTGGTTTGCTCAAAGGTCTTCAAGATATTTTTAGTTGACAAACAACCATGTGTCACTCATCAGACATCCCATTAAAGCAAATTGTACAACTTGTTAGGCAGTTTCCCATATTAATTGTGAAGGCTCTGTGTGTGACTTCAGTTCCGCTGGTGAGGAGCCTACCTCACAGCGAGGGAGGCACGTACACACGCTTGAAAAAGACTGACCCTGTGGCTTCCCTTGCCACCGATGGTCTTGTCCAACCCATGTCAGTGCAAGTTTTCACCAATTTCCACAGGGAATCAGCAGCACGGGGTATAACCAGCTGGAAAATTCTCTGCCTCAGAACTCCTGGGAAAGGAGATGTGGCATTTTGGTACAAATCTCACAGGTGCCTGGGGGTTCTAGAAGGTCACTGAGCAAGCTGAAGTGCTGACTTAGCACTACCCCAGGCTCAAGCAAAGTGAAAATCCATCCTGGAAGGAGGCTCACTTTTTCATGGAGCCAGTCATTAATGTGGGAGGAGGGCAGAAGTCATTGTGGAGCCCCGGCTGGGTGGCTCAGCTGGCTGGGCATCATCCTGTGCACCGAAAGGTTGCCGGTTCAATTCCCAGTCAAGGCACCTCTTATTTATAATAAGCTGACTTTCTGCATGTTTAAATAAATGCTAAGTTTTCTAGTAAAAGAAAAGAATGAGAGAGAGAGAGAGAGAGAGAGAGAGAGAGAGAATGAACACTCTGGCTCTCCCAGCACAGCTGCTGTCCCATCCTCACCAACTCCACAAGAATGGACTCCCCCTCCTGCATTCTGGGTGTAAATATTTTTAAATGTGATAGCTTAACTATATATAGCAGCAGTCAGTTGTAAAATATAGTAAAAAAAAAAAAAACATACTGGGAAGCAGAACCAGACTCAAAATATCCACAGCCATTATAACTCATCTAAAAATACATTTAACGAGAAAAATGCAAGCACTTTCTATGAAAATGCACTAAAAGGCATTTCTAAAGACCTAGAGTGATGTTCTTGGATGTGAAGACACACACTGTATATTTCCTTACTCTTCCTCACACTAATTCATTAATATAACGCTATTCCAATCAGAATTCTAGTTGATAATTAAGTCACTTGGAAAACAAATATGCAAGAATAGTGAAAACATATGTAAAGAATAGTAAAGGGAACTTGAGAATAAGTTCTGAATGTTGACATTTATGTTAGTCTAAAATAATTCAAAGAGCATAGACCAGATGTGGTCAGAGGACAGCGAAACCTGAAATGTCCCCCAGAGCAACAATTAAGACCCAGGGACCCCGGAAACCAAGGAGGAGACCCGAGAAGGCAGAGGAATGAGCCGAAATGGGAGCCCAGGATTTACTGAGCAGATGGCTGGTACCACAAGGTCTGTCTGTGCGTGTTAGCATATGCCTTTCAGCCATTTACATTTGTGAGTGGGGAAAAATATTCACAAACTCCCCTTGTCCTTCATCTTTAAGAGGGAGAGAGAGAGAGAGAGAGAAGAGCAAAGAAGATCAGTGTAACCAAACGGATATAAAGAACGCCTATTACATATGATAATTCAGTGAGTGGAAAGTAGCTTTTTAAATCAATGGGGGAATAGACTATTTAATAAACCGCTTTGGAAAAATTGACTGTCTGTTGGAAAGACTGATGATAGAGGGATGATAGATGGTTCATAGATAGGATGCTTACATACACAGATTCCTACTTCACACATAAAAAAAAATTTCAGTGGGTTAAAAATTTTAATGTAAAATAAAAAAATATAAAACTACTAGAAGGAAATGTAAGAGAATTATTATGACTTAGAGGTAAAGACCTTTTTTTAAAATGTTACAAAACCTCAGGAGCCATTGAAAAGGGGGTGGGCATTGACCATTCTGACTCCATACAATTTTAAAGCTTCTCCATGTTTAAAACAAGTGTCAGATTAAGGGAAAATATTTCATCTTTAAGAGGGAGAGAGAGAGAGAGAGAGAAGAGCAAAGAAGATCAGTGTAACCAAACGGATATAAAGAACGCCTATTACATATGATAATTCAGTGAGTGGAAAGTAGCTTTTTAAATCAATGGGGGAATAGACTATTTAATAAACCGCTTTGGAAAAATTGACTGTCTGTTGGAAAGACTGATGATAGAGGGATGATAGATGGTTCATAGATAGGATGCTTACATACACAGATTCCTACTTCACACATAAAAAAAAATTTCAGTGGGTTAAAAATTTTAATGTAAAATAAAAAAATATAAAACTACTAGAAGGAAATGTAAGAGAATTATTATGACTTAGAGGTAAAGACCTTTTTTTAAAATGTTACAAAACCTCAGGAGCCATTGAAAAGGGGGTGGGCATTGACCATTCTGACTCCATACAAATTTAAAGCTTCTCCATGTTTAAAACAAGTGTCAGATTAAGGGAAAATATTTACAAAATATACATCTGAAAAAAGGACCAAACGCCCATAATATGTTGAAAGCGCCTATAAATAAACAATGAAAATATAAGCATTCAACTGAAGATGAGTCCAATTGTAAGTAGGCAATTCACAAAAGAAGAAGCAGAAATGGCCGATACATTTATACAAAAGATTCTCTCTTTTGGGCAAGTCTCCTTATGATAGAAATTAATCAAAGCAGTATATTTCCTGTTTGGGCTGAAAATAGGTTGGTGAGGGGGGAAAATAGTCCCCTCCTTCATTCAGGGTAGAAATCTGGGCCCCATCCTAGTAGAAAGTGATACATTATTGGAAGGCATTATCTATTATCTATGGACGAGCACAGGCCCTGGCCCTTCATTTTATTTCTGGAAATTTCCCATTCAAAAATATCTCCTCATATGCTCAGAAATACATGTATATACAGGGTGTCTCAAAAATATGTATGTACACTTTGAATAATTATTAATTCTAATGGGTTAAACCTGAAAAGAAACATCAACTGAGCCCGGCTGGTGTGGCTCAGTGGTTGAGCACTGACCCATGCACCAAGAGGTCTCCAGTTCCATTTCTGGTCAGGGCACATGCCTGGGTTGACGGCTCAATCCCCAGTGAGGGGCGTGTAGGAGGCAGCCGATCGATGTTTCTCTCTCATCGATGTTTCTATCTCACAATTCCTCTACCTTCCTTTCTTTCTAAAATATCAATAAAAAAATTTTTTTAAAAAAAGCAATATCAATTGAGCTATCAACTGTTAAGTGTGTATACATTTTTGGGACACCGTATATTTGTGTATATATACACATTTACTTGAATAAGCTGCGATAAAACTATATAATGGAATAATCTTTAGCCCACAGAAAGGATGAGTTAGATCTAAATAAAAATGATATCAACAGATGTCCATAACATGACTATATACTGACTGACACTTCCGATTTGAACTCAAGACTGTGGGGTTGACACATAACCACTTATATATTACATCTGTATCTTCTTTCTTCCACACAAAGAATATTAATCTCAAGATACAGGATATAACAACATTTCAATGTGTTGGGTTTTATTCGCCCCTCTTTCACTGCATCCTTATGCATATGGTCCCTGATATTGTTCTCAGTCCCCAGATCTGCCTGGCAACGTTAGGGAAAGGTCAGGGGAAGGCTCTGAAGACAGTGAGGCTCCTCACTGGCCAGGGAAAACCTCGGAACTGCCCAGGCTCTTGTCCACACCGTAGCCCACTCCTTACAGGTTCCCTTGCTAAGGTGAGGTTGGTTGACGGAACTTGGCTTGCACACTCTAGCGACAGCTGCATTTGAGCAGAAGACACCTGACCTTCAACCAAACAAGTGGCTGCCTAATGGTGAGGCCCTAAGCACCACGGCAGGCAGAAGAAGGGATGGTGCACGGGAGCCCAGGCTGGAGATATCGGGGGTTGGGGTGTGGTCTGGGAAGTAGCCTCAGCAGAGAGAGAGCGGGGGTTACATGCTGGAAGCAGTGAGGATGGGGAACCTGGGTGGGAGTGAATAGTTACAGGACCCTCAAGTGCCCAGACAAGCAGACATCGCTGATCATTCCTAAACAGGACAAAGGTGCTTTACGAAGGAAAAATTGTAAAGGAAGCATATGGAATACTTTCAACAATAAAGAATTTTTTTAAAAGATGAAAAATGTGTTAAAATGTCACAAAGAAAAACTAGAATCCAGTGCAGGGGGCTATTGTGCGCCCTTCTGTCACTGCAAATGCCGAAAGGGCAGGAGACGGGTCCGCAGAGGGAAGGCCAAGGTCTTGCTTCCAGGTGTGGATGAGCCACAGGCAGAGACCAGGCAGCCAGAATCACCTAACTGGGGGGCACAGGGGAGCGAGAAGGCGGAGAGCAGAGAGGTTCCGGGGAGGAGGGGGCTCGGAAGGCAATATATTCACAGTGATACACTGAGCACTTTCCACGCGCCTAAAACTGTGCTCACAGCTAGGCACCCCAGATGTCGTCGATGGTGCTACCCTGACTTCTGAGATGAAGAAATTGAGACTCCAAGAAGGCAAGTGCCCCGTTGAGGATGATACAATGATAAATCAGTTGGTGAAAGATTCAAATCCACATTGTCCTCCTGCTCCAAAGCCTTCGCTCTTCATGACTGAGCTCCACTCGCACTTCCGCCACCAGAGGGCTGTGTGACCTGGTTCTGACTGCTTAGCCTCTCTGAACCTGAATGTCTTCATCCCAGAAATGGAGGCAACTCTCACAATTATCACAGAAATAGCATGGCTCATTCAAATCGTGTGTGTTTCATGTCTGGTGAATAGGCACCCTTAGCGTATAGGTAAGAACTTCCCATCCCTCATCAGCGGCCATCTGTGCCTGATCTATTAAGCCACCATTCATCTGCAGCCATCTTCCATCCTACCTGCTCCATCCCCTTCACCAAGCCTATAGAAACTGTCTCATAGAAAGAGTGATATGACATTCATGGGAAAGGCATGGGAAAGATTACCGTTTCATCAATGAATTCCAATGACTTCCCTCCATGACATTTCAGGGCTGGCAAGAAATTGGCTTTTCCTAGCGAATCAAATGACATTTGGAGAATTATATTATCTGTCTTATCACGGGGAGATAATCCGTCTAGCCCTTAACTACCTGACAGTCAATAAATTCCAGGAAGCAACCGATGGAGAGGTAAACCCTCCACAACGGCCTCCGGGACCCTGTCTAGAACGAGTCACACTGGAGCCCTGGGTGGGCTGTGGGAGACACTGAGCAGGATGGGGCCCAGGAGCACTATCTCGAATGGATTCTCATCCTTGGGGGGCTTTCAGAGACGTCCTGACCCTCTCCTTATATTGCACAGAGAGGGAAGCTGGGGTCCCCAAAGGGGAAGTGCTGTATCCACATAAATGCCGTACCTGGAACCCAGGGCTCCTGACTCCTAGTCTGAAGCTTGTCCCCACACGTGCTGCCACCTGTCAGTTAGGAACTGGGATCGCCCCATCATCAGAAATAAATCCTGGCTCCACCACATAAGGGTGGGCGCTGGGCCCTCAGCAGGTTGTTTAGGCTCAGGTTCCTCATCGGTTACATTGAAATGATAAAGTCAGACTCCCCGCATTTCAAAAGATGAGGATGTGAACAGCCTGGCACAATTCCTAGCCCTCCGTGGGCACGCATATGGGTTTCCCATTTCCTTGCTGTCTTCACTTAGGTTCCCACCAGAAGCAGATATTGGCACAAGGATTTAAATGCAAGTAGTGAAGGCCTGGAGTGGGGTCGGGGTGGGCTGGGAGAGGTCAATGGGGGGAAAAGAGGGCATATGTAATACTTTCAACAATAAAGATTTTAAACCTGACAAAAAGGTCATAAAAAATAACAGTAAATAAATAAATGTAAGTGGTTTATTGGGACATGATCCCAAGAAGCACTCTCTGGTGATCAGTGCACATCGTAGCAACCAGTTGTTCGGGTGTTCCGCTGTTCAGTCTATTTGCATATTAGGGGTTTCTATAGATCGATAAATAAACACACAACAGAAGGATTGGTGGAATAGGCTACAGCTCCTGCTGGGCCAATTGGTCCTGAGGTTATAATTAATAGGCATCATGAATCTCCTTGTTATGGGTTAAGTTGTGTTCCCAGATAATGCATGTGTTCAAGCCCTAACCCCTAGAACAGTGGTTCTCAACCTTCTGGCCCTTTAAATAAAGTTCCTCATGTTGTGACCCAACCATAAAATTATTTTTGTGGCTACTTCATAACTGTCATGTTGCTACTGTTATGAATCATAATGTAAATATCTGATCTGCAGGATGGTCTTAGGCGACCCCTGTGAAAGGTCGTTCGACCGCCAAAGGGGTCGCGACCCACAGGTTGAGAACCGCTGCTCTAGAACCCCACAATATGGCTATGTTGTGAGGTTCTTTAAAGAGGTAATTAGAGTAAAATTGGGTCACTAGGGTGGGCCCTAATCCAATATGACTGGTGCCTTTGTAAGAAGAGGAATTCAGGCAGACAGATAGATACAGAGGAAAGACCACAAGGAGAAGATGGCCATCTATAAGCCCTTAGAAGAAACCTACCCTGCCAACACTTTGACCTTGGACGTCTAGCCTCCAGAACTCTGAGACCATCATTTTCTATTGCATAAGCCACCCAGTCTGTGGCCATTTGTTACAGCAGCCCCCGGAAACTAATACATTCCTCTAGCGCCCTTTCTAGAGCACCCTGGGCCAGCTCTTGCACTGGTCTAAGCTCTCGCCACTCCTTCATTCCTAAGGGTCTGAGTCCCAGGTACCTGACCTGATACAATGCCTATTATTGTTTGTTCCTGATTATCTCCAGGTCTGCAACCACCAAAAGGGACCCCAGTAGGTCCCCTGAATTCTGGACACACCCTTTCCTGGCCCCATTATGTAGCAACCACTCTCCCTCCCTGTGGTAACCAGTGAGAACCCTGCCGGTACTACAGCCCCTCTCTCTGGCTGTTGGTATGCCCCCGGCATGAGGAGCCCAACATGACCAGTCAAAGCTACAATGTTCGTGGAGCTTTAACTGTGCCATGCAGTGCGGTTCTTTGTACAAAGGAAGGGGAGGTGCCCAGGTGACAGCAATGACCACGGCCTCCTCCCACCCATCCTTCATGCCAAGGTCCCCGTCCCCTTTCACTGCACCCATGGATGTCGTCCTTGGAATTTCCACCAAAATATGTGCTCAGTTTGTCAGAACAATGAAATCAACTCCAAGACGCCCTCTGCTCTGCCAAAGGGACCCCAGCCTGAGAAACCAGCTCCGAGAAATCTGGTGCTGGAGCTGGGCTGGGCAGGGGCGGGGGGACGGGGCTGGACCCTCCCCACCCCCCACCCCAGAAATGCTCTGCCTTTCAGGGTGGGAAGTTTAAAGGAGCTTTTGGGAAACGGCTGGGTTTATTCGGAACCAGAAACGAAACATTTGTTCCCTTTCTCTGTATCTGGGAGGCAGTCACAGCTGTGAAGGCGACTAGGGCGACATTTATAATCATAAGCAGGGCGGTGAGGTTTCATCTGCCAAGGCGTCTCGTCGGGGGACAGAAAAGAGCTGTCTCGGGGGTGACGGGGTGTCACGCGGCCCCGCGCCATCCCCCGGCCGCCGGGAGGCAGGGCTGCGGGAGCTCTTTGAAAACGCGAACATGCTGCTGGCACACGGCCTGACCTGTGCCCTGTCTCCACGTGGGCAAAGGGATAGAAGGGCTTTCGACTGATTCTGACATTCTGCCTTGTTTAACGGCCTCCACGGGACCCACTGCTTAACTCTCTTTTGGCCAAAATAAAAGAGAAATAGGCCCCGAGGTGAGCTCGGGGGTGTCAGGCGGAGGCCGGGAATCCTGGGGCTGGAACCGCAATGAGATCTTTGTGCCCAAACAAGGTTCCGGGTCCAACAGCTTTGATTGAGGAGGAGTAGCCCGGGCTGGTCTGTAACTGAACCCAAGTGCTTTCCAAAGCTGTAAGCTGGGAAGGAGCGTGGAGGACACTCCCAAAGACTGAGAACCTGGAAGGAAACTCTTATTTTGACACAAGACGGGATCATCCAGGGTAAAAAGAGAGAGCGCACACAGAGGGGAACCAGGCCTGGCCCCACCATGCCGACCTCAGGGGCTCTCTTCAGGTTAAGGGACCCCCCTCACAAATGCTCAGTGAGGGGGGTCGCCTCGCCTTGCAGATGTGGGCACAGAGGCTCCGAGGCATGAGTTCACCAGGTGTCCGGGGGCACTGGGGCAGCTATCACACAATAGTATAATCTGGGTGGCTTATAACAAGAGAATTGTGCTTCTCACAGTTCCGGGGGCTGGGAAGGCCAAGATCAAGGCAGACTTGGGGTCTGGTGAAGCCCCCTTCCTGGTTCACAGGTGGCTGGCTGTCTGCTCAGGTGGTGGGAGGGGTAAGGGAGCTCTTTGGGATCCTTTTATTTTTTTTTTATAAATAAGGGCACCAATCCCATCTACAAGAGTTCCACTTTCATGGCCAAATCACCTCCCAAAGGCCCCACCTCCGGATACCATGGCATTGGGGTTAGATTTCAACCTATGACTTTGGGAGGGGACACAAGCATTCATAGCGACACCCAGCCACTGCCAGTCACAAAGCAAATCAGGGATGGGGAACGGGGGTGTGGGGAGGGGGAGAAAGTCTTCAATGTTCACTAGGAACGTCGAGCTCAGGTTCCCAGGGAGCCAAAGGGACCCGCAAGTTGGAAGAGTGGCCGACGCAGAGCCCCAGTAGGAAGGACTGCCTGGGACATCACCCGTCACTGCTGCCCCCTCAGCTAGGGGCTTCTGCACCCCACATGCTTTCAAGGCTTCAATGAGAAAAGCGCATCTCACAGGCAGCATCTCGGCTCACTAAGCTCACACCGCCTCCGGGCTCCGGGGAAGCGGGACACGCTTCTTGCTAATCACGGCTCTGTCAGCTGTGCTGGAGGTCACAGCTGTGCGACCCATAGCCGGGAGCCAATTGCATTCGGTAGAAAATGGCCAACCCGGGTCGTTGGGTGCAAAGAATGAATGTCCTCAGCTGTGGACCCGTGTTTGTTCCCGAGCGACAGTGGGCGAGACGAGATTTCTCAGCGGCCACAGCGGGGAGGGGCGGTGCATTCGTTGCCCGTGACTCCGGGCAGCGTGTCAAGCCCTTTGGAAGAGGCTTCTCAGACACTACAGCTCTCTGCAGACCAGCGAGGGGGCAGAGGGCAGGAGCATGCAGCACAACCAATTTGCAGGACGGAGTGCTTCTGCCAGCCCACGCCGCTCCCAAACCCCTCGCACATGGTCCCATCGGTGCGACGGTGTTCCTCTTTCCCCGAGCTCCTGTGGCGAGCAGCACACCTCCACCAGGCAGCGCTCCTCACTCCCACAGCTGCTGGGAGCCTGTTCACACCGCAGAGGCCGGCCCCGCCCAGACCCTCCGACTCGCCGCTTGGTTCCCTAGCATCCAGGTGGCTCTGGTGACTCTGATGATAAAACAGCTCTTTCGTTTTAGATTTTTTTATTGAGTTTTAGAGAGAGGAAGGGAGAGGAGAAGAGAGAGAGTAAAACATCGATGTAGGAGTGAAATATTGAACAGCAGCCTCCTGCACGCCCCCTAATGGAGACTGAGCCCATAATCTGAGCATGAGCCCTGACAGGCGATTGAACCGTTAACCTTTTGGTGCACAGGACAATGTTCTACCAACTGAGCCACACTGGCCAGGGCGAGAAAACAGCTCTTTATCTCTTACTAGAGGTTAGATTTACAGATTCATGCATATTGAAAGGAAATTAATTAGAAGGTGGCCAGCGGGTCAGACTGGGCGAGACGGGCTGGACACACCCTGGAGCCAACCTCCCGCGGTCCCTCCCCAGCAGGCCACACCTGGGGCGGTGCTGTGGTTCGAAGGGTGTCTTCAAAGTGAGCGGCGTCCCTCCAGCAGGGAAGTCCCTCAGTCTGGGCTGCAGGGATCAGGCCAAAACCGGCAGTCTGACATCCCCTGAGGGATCCCAGAATACAAGAGGGCACTCTGCAAAATTGGTGTCACCCGGCAGCTCCTGCATTGAGCATCTGCCCCCTGGTGGTCAGTGCACGTCATACCTACTGGCCGGTCCCGGCTCAGGCTCCAGAACCCCACACCCCAACCAAATTTCTATTCTCCTTGAGCGAGAAACGCATCTGTAATGCCTTCGAAAAGCAGCTTTCACTCCTGACTTTTAAGACAACAGCAAAAATAGTCAGTGAGCATGAGGGAGGCCACATTCTACAAGGTGAAGACTTTGCTCTACTTATTCTCCTGGACTTACAGACAAATACTTGTTGCATGAGTGCTACAGGGCCTCGGTGGTTTCCAAGCGGCAGCTCTTCCCCTCTGAGAATTGGTCATGACCATGACTGTAGCCAGGACAGCAGAGGGGACACCTCCAAAATGACCTGCTCTGCACATTTCTGCATGAGCCACACTGTCTATGCTGGGATGTCTGCCCTGCATCCTGTGTGCTTGCACATCTGTCACGTGGGGCAGACTTCAGGGACCTCTAGTCACTGCCAGGTGCTTTGGGGCAGCCCACGTTTCTCTGCACCTGGACCTGCGTTTTCTCAGGTCAATCACCAACCTCCTGGGTACTGAGGCCCAGGGCTCTGCCACCTTAACCCTGGAGCCCAAACTGTAACACACAGAGGCAAGTACCCGCTGTGTGATATGATTAAGCACACCCACAACCAATCACTCCAGGCTAATGTTGAGGTAGTGAGTTCCCTGTCACTGGAGGTATCCAAGCAGAAGCTGATCTACGTATATCAGGATAAACTAAAGCGCCGGCCCTCTTGGCCACAGAGGTCCTTCCAGCTCCAGGTGTATTTGATTCTGTGCATTTCACTTCCACTCCCACCCCTGCATCGTTCAAACATCACACCTCTGCCCACCCGGCTCTCTGATACACAGGCTGGCTTTGCATAAAGTGGTGAAATACAGTTTGAGTATCTCCTACGTGTCAGAACCAAGAGAAAGAAAAACAAATTAATCAACAAAGAACTCCTTTTCTGTGATTTTCAAGCCACCTTGTGTCTGAAACCAAACCACGCGTGAAAAGCTAATAAAAGCTTGCAGCAATGGCATAAACTTTTTTTTATAAGGAAAGCATTAGAATATAGCAAAGGTCTCCCGAAGGCTCAGAGGTCCCTGCTGAATGGCAGAGGGATGACCCTCGCGCCCTGCGGGTAACTTCGCAGGAGGGGTCCTGAGAGAAGTGGCAAGCAACCCGCAAAACAAGAGTAATGAAGTCATTTCGCCCTTTAGCCTAATTTGAAGAGACGAGGCTGCGGGACCTCGCTCCAGCTTCACATACTGAGGGCGAATTGCAGCAGAAGAACCGATATGGTGGCTGCACCCGTCACAGCCAGAGCAAATGGAGCACAGAAGCGTAGAAGCTGGCCCCCCACCAATGCCCCTCGGCCTCATGCTGCCCTGCCCCCAGGACTCGCCTCTCTCAAACATGCAGTGTCTTTCTGAGCATCCATGCTTTCACACATGTTCTCTCGGCTCCTTCTCTCCTCATCCACCTCAATCTTGCTCTAAACCCAGATTCCAAAATCACCTCCTCCAGGCTGTCTTCCCTGACTTGCTGTGTCATGTTGGATACACCCTGCGGTGGACCTAGCAGCCTCCAAACCTCTGCGCATCCTGCACTCTGTGGCCTAGATGGCCTCTCCTGCTAGTCCGGAAGCTCTGTGAGGGCGGGGACCACATCACAGGCACCCAGTATCCCTAGTATACAGCAGGCCAATCAACGCTAAAGATGGAAGGGAGGGCAAAGGTGGAGTTATCATCCTACGAAGCCACTCAGCCAAATGTTTAGACACAGGATCTCCTTGGAAGGGATGCAGATATAAAAAGATGTGCTCTAACAATCTGTGATTTTCTGGAACTTCCAGAGATTTAGGTACCATGCCCGTGGCCTGACAGGCATAGCCACCTCCGCGTACACTTGGGAGTCAGGCAGGATAAAAATCACAGCCCGGCTGGCCACCTTGCTGTGTGGTCTTGGGCAAGTTACACAACCTCTCTGAGTCTCCGTGTCCTCAACCAAGACACAGAGATAACCATAACTCCTCCCGAGGGATGTTGAAACGTAATGAAATAACATATGTGAGGGAAAGCACCTGGCACCACGGTTCTCCATCCATGCCAGCCTCCACCTCCCCTTGCAGGAGATTTTAGACCACACGCACCTCGATCTTTCCGTCTATAGAATAGGCAGGCATGGTCTCCGCCTCTTATTTCCCCACTCGAGGAACAAGCTTATGCAAAAAAAATTAACGTTTATAACGGGCTTCATTTATTCCAAGTGTCATGTCAGTGTGGAATAGCCATCCATCCTTCCTAAACAATGCCCGAATTACCATCTGTCATCTCTAAGAGGATTAAGAGATTGTCATGGGCGTGCGATTAGCAGGGAAAACCGTGGCCCGTGAAAGAGGCACATCTCCCCGGTGAGGGAGGAGGGGACTCTCCTCTGCTCCCGGCTGCCCCGTGGGCCCCCCAGCATGTGTGTGAGAGGGTCTCATGTAAGGCCTACCACAGCGGCTGGTCGTATACACTCCACGTTTTACTCATGGTCGACACTGAGGCTTGGACCAGCTGGCTGGGTCCCGACCCGGAACCCTCCGCCCCCCTTGCCCACGCTGCTGCAGGGGCACAGCTGAGTCGCAGGGAAGTTGTGAGATGCGCCACGCTACAGAGGAGCGGCAAAGTGTGGGCATGCCTGGAGCATGCGTGCCCTGTGCTTCTCAGAAGGGGAAGGGGAGCAGGAAGGTATCAGATTCATGCCACCCTCCTACAGCCCTCCTCAGTGCTATGAAGGGGCCCGTTTGCAGCCACATAGAAAATGAAAACAAAAACCAACTATGACCATGTTCTCTTAGAAGACAATTCTCAAGGGTGTCTCAGGGTCAAAGCAAGGTGATCGTGCATCCCAGACTGCCTAAGCCAGGCCCAGTTTATGCCACGTAACCGTTACTAGTGGCCCCAGGTGCTTACAAAAACACCCCCAGGTTTAAAGTCATCCCCGGCCTGTGGTTCTTCACCGCGGCCACATCTGAATCACCTGGGGAGCTCTGTAAGCACTGCCATTAATCAAAGTTCGTGGGGGGTGGGATCCAGGCGCTGGTCACTGGTTTTAAGCTTTCCCCCAGGGTTCTGATGTGCAGCCATTCTGAAAGCCACTGGCCCGGGTGGAAGACGCAACCTTCCTGGTTGAACCAGGTCCACGGACAACTGTGGACAAGAGGACCCCAACTGCCCTGCCCCCGGAGGAGTTGGGGCAGCAGAGGAGGGAGCAGGAGGCCGACCCCACGGACCCCATGCACGAACTGCTATGCCGCTGTCTGCTCGCCTGTTTGCACTTACCTGCATGTGGAGGCACTGGAGGCTCCGTGGGGGTTCCCGTGGGGGTTCCTGTGGGGTACCTGCCCAGCGGTGAGCGATCCTGAGCACTCACCTGGCTCCCAGAGAGCCCACGGAGGAGTCACACGCTTCACCTTGAAGTGAAGGAGGCGCGAGTGGAGAGAGATTCTTCCACACATTTCGGAGAGGTTCTGCCCAAGAATCCCATCGAGGAGTGTGGGGTCAGGCGCAGAGCAGGTCCATGGCGCTGACGGATTCTCTCCTCGGATCCGACTTTATGCAGGAACGTAGGTCTCGGGCTTCTCACCGCAAACCAGGGAGGGCCCTGGGTCGAGAGGGCCTGCCATGCCCTGTCCCAGCCACAGAAGGCCGTGTCCCTAGGCAGCGAGCCCGGGTTTGGGGTCACGTTTGAAGCTCTGGCGTGGATGCTCCTGAGGGAGATGCATTTCTGAGAGGAGAAAATGAAGGGGGAGGTTTGAGAGAGACGGCGTCTTCCTACAGAGGCCGGCAAACATCGCATCAGCCACACCTGGGCAGTGTCAGGAGCGCTGATGTGTTCTAAGTGCATGATACATCACACCTGCCAGTGTCTTTCAGCCTGCCCCCCCCGCCACCCCTCAATGATAAATGAGGAGAACCTGTTTCATGAAATACTATCTGGGAAACTTCAGTCTCCATGGGAAACCTGTCATTTGTGGACGGAACATTCACAGTTTTGACTCATGTTACCAAATATGTTGCTTCCCCATAAAACCTATGACACCTTACTCTACCGCCTGCAACATCACACACACGCACACACCCCTCGCTCTCTTTCATTAATATCTTCTTGCGTGGCTTCTGCGTTTGGTATCACCCTTCAGAAAGCCTTTTCACTGTGCCTTCAGTATGAGATCTTGAAAATATTTTATGGAAACGTATTCAAAGAAAATCATAAGCTAACATTGCTCTTTCTGCTGGGGACGATCATGTGACCATGAGAAAGAGTTGACAAAATGAATCGTCCGATTTCAAAGGACTGTCCACCATTGAGCTTCTCATTGAAGAAACGGTTTCCTGTGAGATATTACATAACAGAATCCCCAGCTCGGTGTAATTAAAGTCCTCTGCATAACACATCACACCTGTTGAGCATCGACCTATGAACCAGGAGGTCACGGTTTGATTCCCAGTCCGGGCACATGCCCGGGTTGCAGGCTTGATCCCCAGTGGGGGGCGTGCAGGAGGCAGCCAATCAATGATTCTCTCTCGTCACTGATGCTTCTCCCTCTCCCTTCCTCTCTGAAATCAATTTATAAAAGAAAGAAAGGAAGATGGCACGGCTCCTACGTCCGAGTATGCCTGGCCAGAGTGATGCTTTATTGGGGCAGGAGGAAGTCACAGCACAAAGAGGGGGTGGGTGTTGCCCAAGGTCAACAGCTAGTT
>NW_006295183.1:1939023-1940723 GCF_000327345.1 Myotis davidii | reverse complement strand
CCCACTATGGCTTCCAGACCAGCCCACTTCCCTGGGGAAGTCTCCTGCTGAGAACTCGGCTTTTCGATTCTATCTGGGATGAGAAGAGAACAGGGTGACTTTGTAATGTCATCAAATATTAAGCTTGACTTTCCCAACTCCTGACATCCAAATCGCTAGCGAGCTTGGAGGCCCCAGGGGAGCCTGCTGGCTGTGCTCATAGAATGGGGGCGTCCAGCTAAGGAGGAGGGGCAGCCCCTCTCACATTCGGGAGGAGATGAGCAGGGAGGGGGAGCCTGCAGAGCCGGTGACCAGGGGCAGGAAGACAGGGACAGGGCAACAGACAGATGGGGTAGGTCCTCCATTACAATGTTAACCCACGGGCATCCTACGCCCACACGTACGTCAAGCGCCATCCCTGGAAGATGGGGGCCGTGAGGCTGTTCAGGTTATGGTGTGACGCTGCCAAAAACTGAAGACACCGTGCATCCCTCGTCCTTTGGGAATATTTTGAAAGGGAAGTTCTCCGTGACGGGGAACACATTGTTGGAGGCAGGAAAATACACTTTTCTGAGAGGAACACCAAAGTGTGATCATGATGTGAGAGGTTAGAGTTAGAAAAATCTCTAGAGTTAAAAAAAAAAAATGGGCTCTAGGATTAGACAAAGCCTAGACTTGGTCTCTGGCTTTATAAATGCTTGCACTGTGCAGGGATGAGCCTCTCAGAACTGGCTGCCCGTTTGTAAAAGGAGGCTGGTGTGCCTTCCTCCAAGGAGGAAGTGGAGTGTGTTAGAAAGCACCCAGGTCTAGCCAGTTTGGCTCAGTGGATAGAGCATCAGCCTGCGGACAGAAGGGTCATGGGTTTGATTCTGGTCGAGGAAACGTACCTTGGTTGCAGGCTCAATCCCCGGCCCTGGCATGAGGGAGGCAACCAATAGCTGTGTCTCTCTCACCTACCCATGCACCTCCTCGCCCCTGTGCACCTCCCCTGTGCACGGGGGAGTGGAGGTGCACGGGTGGGTGGAGGTGCAGGATGTTTCTCTCTCCCTCTCTCCCGCTCCCTTCCAGTCTCTCTAAAAATCAATGAAGTAAGTGTCCTCAGGTGAGGATTAACCAAAAAAACAAAGAAAGCACCTGGAATACAGCCTGGCCCCTGGAGGGGCCTCATGAGCTGGCCACGCCTCCTCGCCTTTCGGAGCTTGAAATGGACCTGATGGCTTATTTATCTCAATGCCGTGCCGTTTCATATGGGGAAACTAAGTCCACATGGTGAAGAGTCTACCCAGAGCCCTCGTCGCACTAGAGACAGAACCAAATTCAAGCCTGTGATTCTCTGGCAATGACCTTGCCCCACCTCTGAGGTCACGGTTCGATTCCCAGTCAGGGCACATGCCCGGGTTGCATGCTTGATCCCCAGTCTGGATGTTTCTCTCTCTCTCTCTCCCTTCCTCTCTGAAATCAATAAAAAAAATTTTTTTTAATGTTTTTAAATAAAAAAGAAACACCTCTGGACCATCACCTCCCTTCTTTTCCACACAAGCTCAACATCCCTGAAATATTTGGCAGGAGGGCCAGGCTGACAAGGGGCTGTGCGTCGCTGCTGGTGAGGCCCCGGCCTCCTGGCTTTCAAAGGCAAGGCTGTACCCAACCCTGTGAGTGAGGTGATCCCCCTGTGGCCTCCCCCAGAAGTCTGGGTCTGGTGAGCGTGAGCCCAGAGGGAA
>NW_006295183.1:1938092-1939008 GCF_000327345.1 Myotis davidii | reverse complement strand
AGAGAAAGCAGGGCAGAGAGGGGGGGGGGCGCTCTCAGGACCACGGGAGCCCCCAGAGGGATCACAGGAGATGGAGGAGATTTGCCAAGACACTGTTTTCAAACACACGTGAGAGAGAAGCCGCAGACACTCTGCCTGGATGCCGGAACCAGGGAGGGAGGGCGAGAGCGCTGTGAACCAGGAGACGCACCGCGGGAGAGGAGTCTGTGTGGACAGACGCTGCGAATTTGCAAAAGGGAGCAGAGCCCCAGCCAGGCCACGGACAATGCGGTGGTGGGCGTCATCCCGCCCATCCTCTACCTGCATGGAGAGTTTCTGATCTTTGCTTTGCCAAATACAAGTAGAATTTAAATAGCTATTTTCAGGCACTTTTGTGTAGATCTAGTGTTTCTAATAATTAAAATATTTCCCCTCTAAGAAGCGGCGGGATGAGGTGGAACCAGGTGCTGCCCCCATCCCACACTCAGCCCCAAGGGTGACCCTGAGTCTATGGCTATGCAACCTGAGAAACTGGCTCCTCTGTGACTCTCACACTCCTGTCACACTACGGCACTTCTGACACCAGATGTGTGGGTTTCCACACATCGAGCAATTCTGCAACACCAGCTGGGTGTCCTATACCGTTCAGTCCCGCGCTGACACTGTCTACCTGGAAACACCATCAGATCCCACAGCTTAGGGGCTCAGTCCCTCAAAGCCGCTCCCACTTCAGACACCAACTGCAAGTCCAGGTTGTCAACTGCACTTCAGGCCAGCTGGCTACAAACCGAGGTTCCTGACCCCCACTCCTGCGGTTCAATCATTTATGAGAATGGCTCACAGGACTCAGGGAGACAGACATATGTTTACCAGTTTATTGTGAAGGATATAATAAAGGATGCAGATGAACAGCCGGATGAAGAGAAGGGGGCAATGC
>NW_006295183.1:1932934-1938061 GCF_000327345.1 Myotis davidii | reverse complement strand
AGTGGAGGGGCACGGGGAGTGGAGGGGCACGGGGAGTAGAGGGGCACAGGGAGTGGAGGGGCACGGGGAGTGGAGGGGCACGGGGAGTGGAGAGGCACAGGGAGTGGACGTGCATGGGTGGGCAGAGACGCATGGGCAGTGGAGGTGAGTGGAGGGTCTGAGGACATGAGCTGGCAGAAGAAAAAAGGACTTGGAGACCGGCCCTCCACTCTCTGGTATGTGTGGCAGGCATGGGATTAAGCAATGAAAGCCTCGCCGGCACACACAACAGGCTGATGAAGCGCCGAGTGATGCTCACTACGTGATTACTGCCGTGTCCCAGCAGCACGGACCCGGCCTCACTCCATCCATTACAGCATCGCCTGGAGGACACGACCCGCCCGGTTCTGCGCTTCCCCTGTAAGGCTGTTCAAAGGAGGGCTCTCCAATGTGCTGTAAACATCTGTGTTCTTGTGACCTGGCATCATGGCTCACCTTTCATCCTCCACTAACAGAGTCCAGCCCAGCCCATAGCTGCGTGCTGGCCATGGGCCAGGAGGATGTCTCTTGGCAGCTGCAACACAAAATAAACTGTCCACATTGATCAAAACGTCCGGGCATGCTAGAGCCAGGGACCCCCCGAGACTGCCCCTCACCCGCAGGTCCAGAGGCGGCGTGTTTTCCACAGCTGGCATTAGCAAATGGGGGCCTTCCGCAGCGGCCGCTGGGCTCCCCCAAAGGACCCCGAAATGGCGTGGTAGGCCGACATCCCCCAGAAAAGGCTGTCCTCTGGGGCACTCTGGTGATTTGTCATCAAACTGTGTTTCATAAAAGAGAAAGTGTCCAGAGGCTTCCTGTTGGCTGTGTTCTTGCAAATTAAAGGTAATGGAGTTAACAGGGAACAACCGTAAGTCAGATGCCAGGAGGTGAGATGAGCCCAAGGGAACGCCACCTCTTCAGATGCTCGTGTGTGGAATGCGGGTGCTGCTCACGCTGCAGCCAGGCTGGAGGCTACCTTTGCCCCAAGCCACGGGTTTACATTAAAACCATCTCCGCTGCACCCTCGCCATGTGCTGGGAGCCAGACCGTCTCTGGTCCTGCTTCTCACCTTTAAAACGAGGACGATCTACAGGGTAACCAGCCTTCCCTGTCGGCCTAGGACTGGGGGTGTGGAGGGGAGACGGGGAGGGACTATTCCCAGGGCACAGGACTTCAGTGCTAAAATCAGGGAAGCTTAGGACAAATCAGGACAAGGCGGTCCCCTATGGGCCTCCCCAAGGCTCCTGTGGCTCCAAGGTTCCGCCATTATTCTGACGAGCTCTAACACCTGGGCAATTACTAAATTTCAAGAACCATTGAGCCTGCGACAAATGTGTGCCGAGCTCAGGCGCGTTTCCAGCACACAGTAGGGACTCTGCAAGTGCCGCCCCTTTCTGGGTTCCTGGCCCAGCACTGTCACCTCTGACCTCCGAGTCCTGTGCTGGAGAAGCCTCCAGAATGTTACGACCCACAGTCCTCACTGTGGGCTGGCAAATTTCTGTCTTCCGAGTGAAAAAAATGGATGCCCAAAGCAGTTATGGGCTTTGCTTGAAGTTGGTTGCATGTGAAATAAGGAGCTAGGAATCCACCTGACGTCCTCTGTTCCACGCTCAGGGGCTCCTTGGCCAGACCAGGCTGCTGTGTGCCTCACATGCACACACCCAGGTGTGGGCCCCGGGGGCTGCAGACCAGTGAGCTCAGGCCGCTCATGCATTTGGGTCCCCCATACCCAGAAGCACCTGCTGTCTGCCTGATCCTTTTCTCCGGAGCTCCCCAGACCTCCGTGCCCACTCACAGCTACATGGCCATCTCACTGCCCAACGGAGGAGGCAAGGTCAATTTCCCAGCAACCTCATGTCCAGCTGCTGGTCTTGCCTCACAGCATGTGTCACCCAGGACTCAATTCTCAGTCCCCTTCCTCACTCCCAACAACTGCCCAGGAGGAAGAGGAAGGACCCAGAAGGGTCGACAGGGAGAGGGAAGGGCAGGCTGCCCCGCCCTGCCATAGTCAGGGGCTCCGGGAGCAGAAACCCCTGCAGTGAGGCATCCTCCGAGGCCCTAATTGGGCTAGAGAACCCTGAGACTCTAGGCGAGGGAGGGGGAGACCCAGGAGGCACCGAGCCAGGAGGAGGTGGCAGTGTGTGATTTTTAATTTACTTTTTCTTGCCCTGAGACAAAAATTAATTTGAGTTGAGGGGGAAAAAAAAAGAGTAACTTTTTCACTTGACTTTTGAAAGTAAAATTTCTGCAACTCTTTTTCCACTTAACAGAACATTTCCTCAATTTCTAAGGCAGAATGTTAATATGCACTGAAGATGGGGAATTCCCTGGGCTCAGCTCACATATCACTGAACTGATTTTTTTTTTCTTTTCTTAATTTTCTAGTCATACTGGCTGGGTTATGCTAACAGGAGAGTTAACAGCTAATTTTGCTACAGGGAAGATAATAACAGGAAATGATCTTTAATAATGAATTAAACAGACTCCTTGGGTCCCGATTCCTTTTATTAGATAAGGTCAACGGCATCTTAAATGAGCAGATCTCTCCTAGGCCGGCAACGAGATCGGAGAGAAGTGTCAGGCTGACGTACAGGATCCAGCATGAACTGCTCGACCAGATGGTACAGCGTCTGACATGGCGGGAAGATCAGGAACTTCAGGTGCAAAACCGGACACTAACCCACACCAGTGTGTGACCTTGACCATGCCCCGCCTCTGTGACATTCTCTCTAGAGCGGTCCATGGGGATTATAATCCCCTTCCTCCCCCAGGCAGCTGTGTGATCATCCTGAGGAAATCTCGAAGCCCGGCACCATGCTGGGCTCACAGGGGGTGCTGCCCGTGGATGGCACCCTTGTACCTGGCCCATAGATTAGACAGAGGATAAAGCAGTTTCATGCGCACAAGGTGTGTTAGCCCGAGACCCACCTCCCTTAACACAGACCATCCAGACCAGATTAGCCTCATTTCAGGACAAGGACGGTCCAATATCACCCAGTGCGATGCTCTGAGCGAGAAGGACCGTGATCCTAAGGCGGGTCTTTGGACTGCAACCTATTCTATCTGCCTGGTCCTCATTCTTCAAACTGGTTGTCTCCACTGCAGACCACACAAATATTCTAGCAAAAAGCTTTTTCAGGACACATCACCAATCTGTGCATCATTGGTTATTTATGAGGCATATATGTGTTCTACTCGACCAGTAGCCACACACACACACACACACACACACACACACACACACACACACTCAGAGTCAAACATAGAGAAACAGAAGAAACATTAGATGGAAGTTCTAATGTTTTCTGGCGGGAAGAGGACGATGTAGATAAACTGGAGGAAAGGGGAAAGCCAGGCAGAGTCCAGAAAACCAGCACTGCCCTGGGGCTGGGAGTGGCTTAGTCCTGCCTCCTGGTTTCATCAGGGCGGCAGCAGAAGGTGGAGAGGTTGGGGATGTGCTCAGGCCATGCACAAGTCACCGCTCCAAGCTTCCTGCCTGGTTCCCTTTCTGCCACTATACAGAGGAGGGCTGGTGCTGATGCCAGCTGGCCCTGGGGAGCCACTGAGGGTGTTAGAGTGAGGGCAGCGCAGCACACAGCCTGCTTCTGAATGCTTCCCCAGAAACTTCCTCGGGCGGCCGTTTCATCCCAGCCAAAGCGCTGGCTCGGGTCCTCTTAGCCAACGCCCACGTGTGGAGGTTCCGGCTCCCAGAAGTTTCCAAAGCGGGGAATCATGATGTTTTAAAGCAAACAAACACTCACCCGGGTGGGAGGAGTGCATATTTATTTGACTAATTAGAGGGAAATTCTCTGAGAGGATGCACAGTAACATCGACCTCTTTTTCTTTTTTTACAGTAATGCTAATTGACATTTTCCTTTGACATTTTATTAGTAGCCCATCTTTATTTTGATCGCGCTCTCAACAAGGTACCAAGCAACGCGTCACCCTCACCGGCAATGAGCGTGTGTGTGACTCACGCATCACGGAAATAGCAGCGGCTGGAGGCCGCGCGGGGGAGCGCCAGTTATCAGCCCGATGCAGGCGGGAGGGCAGCAGTTTATCGCGCACTGTGTCTGCCAATTTGCTGCCTGGCTACCGAGAGCTCTGGTTCTGCTTGACCCGGCTCCCAGAGAGGCCACTGTCAGCCCTCCCGGGACCCAGAGCTGCTATCGCACCCCAGTGACCGAGAAGGACACGCGAGTCAGCAGGCATCCAGCCCTTCCTGCTACTCCCACATGCCTGCTGTTCATCCCGGAAAAGAGCCGGGAAACTGTGGTCTCACTTCACACAGTTAACACACGTTTCTGAGAAGCCAGGATGCATCCAGCTAAGATGCCAGGCACAGTGCAGCCGAAAGAGCAACTTGGAATCCAACAGATCTGGGTCCGGGGTAGTCCGAGCCCTGCTTCTCCATCCATAACATGGAGATTAAATACCTAGACCTCATGGTGGTTCTGAGAATTGTCGGGAAATTACATGAAGCACTTAACACACGGCGGATGCATTCACACCTCCCGGGAAGAAATACTGACAGCCGGTGGAAAACACAATTTACATAGCTCAGGGAACTTCACAGCAGGACGCAGTGGGTCCATAGTAAGTGTCCTGTTGGATCCCATCAAAGCTCTGAGTGTTGGACAGAGAGGCGGAGACACAAATCATTATCATATGCAGCTGGCTCCGAAAGGCTGGGCAGTAGGGAGCCACGGAAGGTCGTTGAGCACAGGAGTGTGATAAGAACTGTACTAGGCAGAGACCCAATACGGCCTGTGGCTAGGCCACATGCATAAAATATACCCTGGATTTCTGTGACTTCATACCAAAAAATATATATATATATAAAACTCATCAACAGTTTTTATATATCGATTGCACGATAGTATTTTGAACATATCAGGTTACATAACATTATTAAAATAGTTTACCGATTTCCTTTGTGGCTACTAGAAAATTTTAAATTGCATGTGGCTCATGTTATGTCTCAACTGCACAGCACTGCCCAGGAGTGTTTGCCGGCAGATCAGAGCAGAGAGCAGCTGGACACACAACATCTGGGCCATTTCATTCCAGCCAAGCTGTGCTGCCCTCTCGGCCCAGCCCGCCCCCCC
>NW_006295183.1:1922859-1932837 GCF_000327345.1 Myotis davidii | reverse complement strand
TCAGGGTAATTGCAAAGAGCCCAGCCCCTGGGTGTGCTTGGCCATGCTCAGAGTTTTACAGAGAACACTCCGTGTTATCCAGCGCAGAGATGGGCGCCTACGTGCCTGGCTGTGGGCCTGTGACCTGGTGGCCGTCGCTCACGTGAGCGGCAGCCATGTCACAGGTAAATGACAAAGCAGCCAGCCTTTTCCTCTCCGACGGGCACCAAGTGATGTGTTTCCCTGTGAGCAGTTTCCTTGTGGAAAGCTCTCCCAAGCCTGCAAGGCTGATCCCAACAGGTCCCGTGCATGGTGTTCCCAGGGATGGAGAACAGCCCAAGCACACACTGTTCCCCTGCACTTGGCTCTGGTCCGCACGCCCCAGGCTCAGATTCGAAATGAAACTAATAAGGCCGCTGTCCTCCTGAACCTGAGCCTCCCCCTTTCACCCTCAGCAGAATGTGCAAGCTGGATCACAGGGTCTGGAAGGTTCTGGGGAAGGCCTGTTACCAGATTGGTGAAGGGCCTGTGCTTTGCAGTCAGGGGACCTCCTTGCGAGTCCCAGCTCTGCCACCTGCTGGGCACACTACCTGGGCAAATCACTTAGCCTGACTGAGCCACCCTGGGGGTTTTTTGTAAAATGGGGGTGCACAGAGAGGCCATCTCTAGGGTTGTTGGGAGGGTTAAAGCAGATAAAGCAGTGATTCTCAACCTTCTGGCCCTTTAAATACAGTTCCTCATGTTGTGACCCAACCATAAAATTATTTCGTTGCTACTTCATAACTATCATGTTGCTACTGATATGAATCATCATGTAAATATCTGATATGCAGGATGGTCTTAGGCGACCCCTGTGAAAGGGTCGTTCGACCGCCAAAGGGGTCACGACCCACAGGTTGAGAACCGCTGAGATAAAGGAAGAAGCAAAGTCAATCGTTGGCACCTCGTAAGCACCAAATAAAGTCATCTTACCTAATAATAGACAAACATGTAAATTCGCTGTCACTCCGCTACGCTCACCAGCCAATCAGGAGAGTATGCAAATTAACCCAACAAAGATGGTGGTTAATTTGCATACATCGGGCAAAGGGGTGGAGTGAAGACTGAAGGCTCCGTCCAGAGCCGTGAAGATTGAAGGCTCCAGCTGGAGTGAAGGCCTGGGTCCTGGGTGCCAGAGGAAAACCGGTGCCGGCAGCCAGGGGAAGGGAAGGCCTATTGCATGAATCTCTTTGTGCAACGGGTCTCTAGTCAATAAATAAAGACCCCACAGTGTGTTTTGGAAATGTTGGTCCAGGCCTCAGAAGGCGTTGGCCAGTACTGGGTTTGATATCTCTTCCAGCTGCTAACTTGCCCAGAGGGATTCCGGCGCTTCTTCCAGACCAGAGGGTCTGTACCCGGAAGAGGCAGGGGCAGAGGGTGAAGGTGTCTTTGGAGACAGCCAACCCTGTGGGCACAGCTGGGCCTGGGGGGGTTGGGGAGGGTGGAGGAAGAAATCTGGACAGGATCTGAAGTAGGATCCGGAATGTTGGGGACGGAGCGCTGACACTAACCCATTGTTAGGCAAGAGCTAAGGTGGCTAATGATCCGCACCCCCAGTGCACACACCCACTTAATTCCCCCTCCTGAGTGTGGGCAGAACCTGGGACTATGGCAGTACCCACTCCCCCGACTAGGTTACGTTACAGGGCATATGCTGTCTGTTAGTTCATCAGCACAGGGAACGCTACCTGGGTGGGCCTGACCTATGCAGGTGAGCTGTGAGAAGAGGGTTTAGAGGTCAGAGGTGGAGGAAGTCAGGGAGAGGTGTCCTGCTGCCCTGAAGAAGCACACAGCTGAGCTGCAAGGAGGGGCCAGGGGGCAAGGACCTGCGGGCAGGCCCCGAGAGCTGTGAGCGGTCTCCTGCACCCCCAAGGTAACAGGGACTTCAGTCCTACGCACGAGGAAATAAATTCTGCCAACCACCGGTGCACCTGGAAGAGGCCCCAAGGCTCGGATGAGGACAGAGCCTCAGCTGACCCAGAGGTCTCATCCTGAGATAATAAATGTGTGTTGCTTTAAGCCGTGTGTTTGGTGATTTGCTATGAAGAAATAAAACACTAATACACCCCATTCTGGACTCCATTTCACCCCTCCCTCTCCCATCAGAGAGCATATTCGGTCAACCCTATTTGCCTAAACCCGTGGTCGGAAAACTGCGGCTCGCGAGCCACATGCGGCTCTTTGGCCCCTTGAGTGTGGCTCTTCCCAAGCCTTAGGAGCACCCCAATTAAGTTAATAACAATGTACCTACCTATAGAGTTTACGTTTAAAAAATTTGGCTCTCAAAAGAAATGTCAATCGTCATACTGTTGCTATTTGGTTCTGTTGAGTAAGGAGTTTGCCGACCACTGGCCTAAACCAATCAGCTGAATCCCACCCTCTCTCACGTCAGTGGTTGGTCCACCTCCGTGGCCATGTGACCCAACTGGCCCAATCAGAGTGCAGCCCAGAACATCAGCCTGGTGGTTGGGGGAAAAGAAGTGCTCTCGTCCCTCTGGGGGTGTAGGGTTGGAGGGACTGGACAGCTGCTGTCCCACAGGCAGCCCCACAACCTCCTGGACTTGGGAGGCACACAGCACCTGAGGACCCCACCCTTGCTCTCGCCCGAATTCTTTTAACCTCCTGTACTGCTGAAGCCATTTTGGTTGACTTTTCTATCTTTGACACTAAAGGCATCCTGACTGGCACATGGGGTGTGTGAGCATCCCAGGTGCACGCCCTGCTGTCCCACCAGCTGCCTTGCCCAACAGCAATAGCGATAATGCCTCGTGTTGTCCATTGTCCACTCGACAAGGACTGGTTGAGGACCTATGACGTGCCAGTAACCGCACGGCTGGGATGGAGCAGGGGAGGGCACCCCAGCCCCTGCCTTGCAACGTCACAGCCAGTGGGACAGCTGGCATGCAGACCTCCAGTTACAAACTGAACCCCTTGCCTTGGCCAAACGGCCGAGCGTCGAAATCCGCATTCAGTCCCGACTGACACCAGGTGACACAGTCCCGGAGTGTACTTCTGGGGTGAAAGGACAGTTCTGGCATCTTGCTGTAAAATGTCGTTATTGCTACAATTTCACTGTTTACGCTTTAGCAGTTTGAACATTCTTCGGGCAGGGACAATAATTCCTCCGGACGGTCCAAAGTCAGGTGGCTCCAGGGCCTCTCGGCTCGAATTTGTGATACCAAATAAATGCTCCCTCTCAACCGAGGACAGGAGAGAAGCAAGGTATTTGGGGTTGCCTCATCGTTCCCCAACACTTTCTCTTTTCTTTCTATGCTATGTTCTTTAGTACATCTGGAACAGATTAATCAGGAACACTGCGCATAATTTCAGAATTTTTTTTCTCCCTATTTTGAGATAGCAAAGGTGACACATTCCACTTCCGATTCATCCTCCCAGGAGATGAAAAAATTCCCAAATATTTTCTTGAAATCCTCATGACCTAAATAGAATCCTGGGTAGGATTAAGTAACTAAAAAATTAAATGCCATTATTAAAGTTTAATTTGTTATGAATATATAAAGTTTTATGTAATGAATTCAGGTACAATAGCAATTCTAGAAATATTATAATTGTGATATAATCTAATTTCTATTATCCTGCTCTGCATTATTATTTAAATTTTATAAACGGTTGGCTCAGAAAAGGAAATAATATTATGCCTAAAGTTATCTCATTAATACTCTCAATATTTGCATTAATTGTTTCGCTATCTCCCTACTTATTTGTCAATTGAAAGTGTGTTAAGGTGATTTAGCAAATAAAATTAACTTTCATAGTCAAAATTAATTATTGCAGTACTTTTCTCTTGCAATAATTTACACTTTAATTTATAAAATTTCAAAATATAAACAAAAATAAGTGACCCTCTGATACCTCAAGAATGCTTAACTATATCTGAAAGTGAATGTTTAGATATTAATAATAAATACAAAAGCGATATACTCTCACATTATTACTTAATTTTTATGTCAATTAGATATGATGATAGCCTGCACTGATGACTCACAATTTCACAGATTCCAGAAATGACACTGAACTAAGCATTTGCCTGTTCAGCCACCCGAAGCTGAAGATCAAAGCCAAACCCTCTTTCATCCCTGCATCAGTGCGGGTCCAACCAGGGAAATGGAAATCCCTTGAACAGAATTAATACAGAGAACTGGTTACACAAGCGTGATGGTTAATTGTAGGTGTCAGCTTGACTGGGCTACAGGGTGTCCAGATATTTCATTTAACAGAAACTGGTGTGTCTGTGAGGGTGTTTCCAGATAACGATTAACATGTGAATCGGTAGACTGAGCCCTCCCCAGTGTGGGTGGGCCTGTCCAATCCATCGAAGATGGGAATAGAACAAAAAGGTGGAAGAAGGGGGAATTCTTTCTCTCCGCCTGTCTTCCCACTGGGTCATGGGTCTCTGGACTCAGACTGGGGCTGTAACATACCATCAGCTCTCCTGGGTCCCCAGCTGGCCAGCTGCTGATATTGGGTTTCTCAGCCCCCAAATTCCTGGGAGCCAATTCCTTATGACATACTAAAGGCCCGGTGCATGAAATTTGTGAACTGGGGGAGCAGGGGATGTCCCTCAGCCCAGCCTGCAACTTCTCCAATCTGGGATCCCTCTCCCAACCGCTCGCCTGCCAGCCTGATCACCCCCTAACCACTCCCCTGCCAGCCTGATCGACACCTAACTGCTCCCCTGCCAGCCCAATCACCCCCAACTGCCCTCCCCTGCTGGCCTGATCGCCCACAACTGCCCTCCCCTGCCGGCCATCTTGTGACCACATGGCTATGGCCATCTTGTATGATGGTGTAACGGTCAATTTGCATATTACCTCTTTATTATATAGGCTATTTTATATATAATAGTATAATTAAACCGGGACCAGTGGCATTTGGAGGCCACAGGGTGAGTTTCACCCAGGGGAGGGGCAGACATCACCAGGAGCCCTGCAGAGCCAAGGGCTTGGAGGCCCCAGGAGAGCAGGAATCAGGGTGTGACACCCAGTGGAGAGGGAAGGTTTCAAAAACCCAACCTTGGCTGCTGGGATCCTTGAGGTCACTCCAGTGGATACCCAGGCAATTTTACCCAAATGCCAATGAGAAAACGACCTTTGCAAAGCTGTGGCTACAATTAGAGCCTGTTCAGATGGCACTGAGGAAACACCCTGAGGCATGTCCCAGGCGCACGGGGACTCTTGGCAAATGTTTACAGAATAAATAAATCAACAGAGTGGGGGAAATCAGTTTGGGATTTGTCAAAAGTTCTGATTGAACTGAACTCTCTTGTCAAGACTTAAGAGATCATTAACGGATGGAAAAATCAATATGTTTTAACTGGCTGTTACGTGCAAGGTACTCTGTTAGACACATGGAGACAACAGTGCAAAGAATGAAGGGGCCCTCCCTTCCCTCCATCTGCTCCCAAGGTAGGTTTGTGGGGCCCTTGGGTTTGAGTCTTGGCTCCCCAGTTCAATAGCTGGGTGCATATAGGCAACTGTCATCGTTTAGAGCAGTGATGCCAAACCTATGACACACGTGTCAGAGGCGCGAACTCATTTTTTTGGTTGATTTTTCTTTGTTAAATGGCATTTAAATATATAAAATAAATATCAAAAATATGTCTTTGTTTTGCTCTGGTTACAAATATCAAAAAAATGTCTATATGTGACAAGGCACCAGAGTTAAGTTAGGGTTTTTCAAAATGCTGACACACGCGCTCAAAAGGTGCACCATCACTGGTTTAGAGTCTTTAGGCCTCAGTTTTCTCATCTGTGAAATGGGGGCAGCAACAATAACCACCCGGCAGAGCTGTGTGAGACTAAACACGCCGATGCTCGAAACATGCCTGGCGGTATATGGATGAGAAAGGCAGCTGCTGCTCGTCTAGTGTACGTGTCGCCACCTCACCCACCCCGGTGAGCCACTCTGTAGTCCTCAGGAAGACCAACTCCAGGCTTCATGACGGTTGGATGTAGGGCCTTCCCACGCCCCTGGTCTGTAGTGGCATTGTTCCCATCGCTGTCTCCCCTTCATATGGCCTCTCCCTGCGTCTTGTTGTCTCCTCTCCTGTTCTTACCAGGACTCTTGCCATTGGATTTGGGGCCCACCTGGATAATCCGGGTGATCTCACCCTGAGACCTTTAACGTAATCACATCTGCAAAGCCCCTTTTTCTCAATAAGGTCACCGATTCTGGCTTCAGACAGGGACATCTCTCTGGAGGCCACTATTGGATCCACTACAGGGCAATTTACAGGCTTAAGGCAGGTCAACAGGGAGGGGCCAGCAACTAGCACCCCTAGGCCTCATGGGCTGATGGAGGGAGGGGGGCTGGACCATGGAGAGAGCGATAAGCACAGTTACCCCTCAGCTCAGCAGTGGGGAGCAGGGACGAAACCCCGTTCTCTCCCTTCTGTCCCTGGTCCCCTGCTGCTGCCTCCACTGGCCAAACTGAACCCCAAGCCAAAGGGGGCAGGGATCCTAAGTAATCTGGCCATAGTGGGCAGCACCCTGGCACACAGGAGCCTGGAGAATTATCTGGAAGGGCAGACGTGAATATCCTACACACCTGGTTTCTTGCTCTGACGCCCTCTGGCGCAAGCAGTCTCACCGTGAATGAGCATCGCACCCTAGGAGAGGTACACAGACTGGGTGTCTGTGGATTGTGCATCTCTTTCAAGTTGCTCCAGGCTTGAACCTCTTGTGCTCACTCTTAAACCTTTTCCCATCCCTGTCCCAAGTCATGATGGCACCTCATGCGTGGGATCTGGCCAGACCCCCACCCCAGCCACACCAGAGAGGAAGAGGCCAAATGAGTGACACTGAGGGGCGGGAGAGGAGAGTCCGTGGTCCTGGGACTGAACTGGGCTGGAGCCAGCTGCCTGGTGCCCTTTATGGACCAATCAAGGAGCCAGGAGCCAGAACTCAGCCTGGCCGAAGCTCACAGCCAATGCCAGGCACCCCGCCCAGCACGCTGCCCAGCATCTAGAGCAAGGACATCAAGGAGCTGCTAACACTGAACTCGATGGCCTGGGACCCACCTGGCCCTCCAGGATTCCACCCAGAAGTGTCCCTTCTCCCCCAAGGCCCAGGCGCAGAAGCCCCACCCCCTGCACATCACATCAGCTGCCGGTTCATCAAATGCCCAGGAACAAAATCACCGCCGACATCACTTGCTGCTCAGCCAGGGGCCAGGTGGCCCTCCAACAACTGTCACAAAACCTTCTCCTATTTGACCTGCCTTATCTCATCTATAATAGATAAATGCCCAGCCGCAGGGAAGGGAAATGTTTTCACTAACCGAGTATAATAAGCCAGAAAAGAGCCAGCTGTCAGGGTCAGGAAGCAGTGCCCAGGAGGGGGCCCCCTGTCCAGGGAAGAATGTTCTGGAAGTGCCCTGCTCACTCGGTGAGCACGTTTAAGAAGGCCCGCCCTGTGCCAGGTGGGAGGAGGCAATGCCTGCCATCCCCCCGCAGCTCCCAGCGTGTAGAAACCATCTGAGCTGCAAGCAGCCAGCCCAGAGAGATGTCCTTGTCGCCCGGCATGTCGTGGGCACAGGTCCTGGGCTCTCTCTCCCCCTCCTGTCAGCCTCTTGGAAGGGCCTGGGCAGGCCGGCCAGCGGGAAGCGTGGTTACATCCGCCCTCTCGGCGGGAGCTGCACATTCTCATTTTGCCTTGGCAGAGACGTGAGCGCCGACGCGCCAGGCCGTCGTAGGGGACCGAAGCACAAGCCAGGGGCCGAGGGCGGAACGGTGGGAAGAGGCCGCTGGCTCCTGGGACAGCCATCTCCCCTGCAGGTGAGCGCTCAGAGTTAACTCCTAAGACCCAGGGTCAGGGCCCTGCTCTGGGGGCCCAGGACGCCAGGGGAGAAGGGAACCCTGAAGAAGGCACCGAAAGTGAGGGGCCTCTGTCCTGAGTCCGCTCCGGCTCCCACCACCACCAGGGCGCTGCTGCCCTAAAGGTGAGCACAGGCCCGTTCACATCATCCCATCCAGTCCCTGTGAACCTTCACCTCTGGCTTGGGGTCAAAGGGCATAGCTGCCAGCGAGAGGGTAGCCCCCCGGCTTGTCTGAACCCAACTCCTGATTCCGCCTCTTGGACAAGTCGCTGAACCCGCCTGAGCCTCAGTTTCCTCGTCTGCAGGGTGGAGCTAGTAACAGGACCGACCTGAGAGGGCTGTGGGATCCAATGGGCTGAAACGCGGAAGGCGCACATAGTAGGTGCTCATTAAAAGACAGATGATAGTATCGTTACCACTATTATTGTGATTTTCAAATGAGGAGCTGAGGGTCCACGAGTGACACCCAACAACCCACAGGGAGCTGGGAGACCCCCGACCCAGGGTGCAGAGCAGGCCCCCCTGGGCGCCTCCCATGAGAAAGCCTCCACATTCAGGTAGACAGGGCCCCAGCACAGACAACACGAACTTCCAGTCGCCCAAGGAAGCTGTAAAACACCGTCCTGGACGCGGATGAACACACAGCCCTCCCTCCCTCTCTGTGTCCTTTTGGGGAGAATCCTGGCTGTGGGAGGTGACTGTGCCTCTCTGGGCTGGTTTTCCACCTATGAGAGGGCAGAACTCGATGGTTCCGCCACACTGTGGAACCAGAGACTAATCCATTTCAACCCCACGCCCCCGCGGCCCCTCCCGCCCCACATCTCCCAGCCCCGGGTGAATCCGACACTCAGCACTATTTAACGAGGCCTGTTGCTGCTTGAGGTCAAAGCCAGGGATGGAAATTTTTAAGTCATGGAAACAAAACTTTCAGGGCTGAGGGTGGAACACGAGCCGTTTCGACATGTATTTTTAGGACCCTGTACAGGCCCGGAATGCCTTTGGTTCGCTCAGAAACAAAACCATGTGTGCGTCTCGGGTTTGCCTGATTGGGGCGTGGGCATGCCTGGAGTCAGAGTGGCTTCCCCCACCGGCTCTTCTGATTTGTGGGGAAAAGCCAAAAGGTTCTTCAGAACAAAGAGAAGGTCCTCGCCTCCCCCTGCCCGTATTCTGTTCTTTCCTTTCTCCTTGGCCTCCGGTCCCTGCTCTGGGGGGGTGTCTGAGGGGCCCTGGGAGGTCTCCAAAGCCGGGGCAGCCAGCCCTGACCGCAGCCTGAGCCCCGCCCTGCAGCTGGAGACAATGGCTTCCAGATGTGCACAGGCCCGGAACTGCCCCAGCAGCCAGGCTGGGGGGCCCGGCGGGAAGGGCCCAGCCCAGGGGCAGGAGGCTCCCAGGACCCACCCGCCCACCTCCCTGACACAGACACTCCTCTCAACCATGTCAGGGAGCACTCCTGAGATGGGGTGTCGTCCCAGCCTCTGCTCTCACACCGCCTCGCCCCTCTGCCACAGCCCACTGGCTGGCTCGGTCCCCCAGGAAGGCTCGGGCCCCAGGACTGCTTTCGTGTCTGTAGAAAAGGGTGCGGGGCCCTGGCTGGTTTGGCTCAGTGGATAGCCCATCGGCCTGCGGAATGAAGGGTCCCAGGTTCAATTCTGGTCAAGGGCTCATGCCCAGTTGCAGGCTTGATCCCCATTAGGGAACATGCAGGAAGCAATCAATGACTCATCGTTGATGCTTCTCTCCTCTCTCTCCTTCTCCCTTCCTCTCTGAAATTAATAAAAAGAGGTTTTTTTAAAAAAAAGGGTGTGAGGCCACGGGGTGTGTATGTCCACGTCCTGGCGCAGCGATGGCTGTGGGTCTGCCCAGACGGAGGCACGGAGGCCTCCTGATCGCCACGTCATGCCCAGTTGCAGGCTTGATCCCCATTAGGGAACACGCAGGAAGCAATCAATGACTCATCGTTGATGCTTCTCTCTCTCTCCTTCTCCCTTCCTCTCTGAAATTAATAAAAAAAGGTTTTTTAAAAAAAAAGGGTATAAGGCCACGGGGTGTGTATGTCCACGTCCTGGCACAGCGATGGCTGTGGGTCTGCCCAGACGGAGGCCCGGAGGCCTCCTGATCGCCACC
>NW_006295183.1:1922289-1922758 GCF_000327345.1 Myotis davidii | reverse complement strand
GCCCCTCGGCCGCACCTGGACGGGCACAGCGGGAGCCTGGTTTGCCGAAGGTCCCCATGTGAGCACAGGCAGGGCCTGGCTGAGGGACATCAGCACTTGGGGACCCAGCACCCACATGCACACACAGGACCACACACGGGCACGCGGGAACCTCCGCCCCTCCTGCTTCCTGTCCTTTAAAGCCTCCCGGGAAGGTTCCAGAACTTCCTGTCTCTGCCTCTTGGCTGTGCAGGACCCCGGCCTTCCTGGAAGTGGACAGCCTGTAAGTGATGGCGACTACAGCGCATTCACAGCCCCAGGCGGCGCATGGATGGAGGCACACAGGCAGGAAGCACACGATCGCAGGGATGCAGCTCTCGCACAGGCTGCCCCCGCCTGCAGGAGACTCAGACACACACACTCCCGGCCACACGGCCTCCTGCAGGCCCTGGGCCAGGCCAGCCCTGCTCACCACAAGCCCAGAGCCTGA
>NW_006295183.1:1918705-1922254 GCF_000327345.1 Myotis davidii | reverse complement strand
GAGAGGCAGAAGAGAACAAAGGGGAGAAGAAGAGAGAGGAAGGAAGGAGGGAGGGGAGGAGGGAGAGGGCTGCGGCAGGCCCCCATCTCCACCCCAGTGAGTGCACAAGGGGCAGCCCATTAACCGCCAGACCTACAATAAGTCGGATGCTTATTAGCTGTGTGGCCTTGGGCGCATTAATATCTCGGAGCCTCAGTTTCTTTTTCTGTAAAATGGGGATAATAGAGCAGCATGTCAGGGAGAAGCACAGAACAGAGAGAGCAGTGTGAGGCACGCGGAAGCTGCGTGATGAGTTGGAGCAGTGGTTCTCAACCTTCTGGCCCTTTAAATACAGTTCCTCATGTTGTGACCCAACCATAAAATTATTTTTTCGTGGCTACTTCATCACTGTCATGTTGCTACTGTTATGAATCGTCATGTAAATATCTGATATGCAGGATGGTCTTGGGCGACCCCTGTGAAAGGGTCGTTCGACCGCCAAAGGGGTCACGACCCACAGGTTGAGAACCGCTGAGTTGGAGGAAAGACCAAACAGGACTCCTGCAGGCCCCGGTGAGGCCACACGGGTGCCGTGCCCCGGAACCTGGTAAGCACTCAGAACGTTAACCGCCATTGTTTCTGGTCCTGCGGTCATCTTTATCATACGCCGGGCACCCTTCATCTTTGTGGCCATTGTCTCATCGGACCCTCCCACAACCTTGAAAGGCCTTATATCTTTATCCCTATTTTGCAGATGGGCTAGGCAGAGGCCCGGAGGGGCGGAAATCACGTTCCAGGGCACACAGCTGGCCAGTGGCAGAGCCAGGATGGAAGAGGTCCCTGGGGCCTGCATCTTCTCCGCTGCATCACTACCGGGTGGGGCATTTCAAGTGTAAGATGTGATTTGTAAATATTAAGTGAAGGGCTGATTCTAATAGCTCACATTCATTGAGCATCTGCTGTGTGCCAGGACCTGTGCGCAATGTGTTTGTCCGTGAATTCTCACAATGACCTCATGAAGCATTCGTATTAGTATTATCATTATCCTTATCTTTTAAACAAGGAAATCGGAGCACAGGATGGTTGAGTAGTTTGCCCCGGGTCACCAGCCGGTAGGGGAAGGACCCCCACTCAAGGGCAGGCCGTGTCCCCAGGCATGTGCTCTCAGCCCCTCGGCTGGAGACAGACCAGCCTCCTACATATGGGGATATGGAAATCCCGAAGACATGTTTAAAAATACATCGCTGAATCAAAAGCAAGGTGCAGGACAGCCTGTCTAACTGCTGCGCGGTTGAAAGGGGGCATGGAGACAGGGCGCTTTCATCCGCACAGAGGACCTGGAGGCTGTGCAGGAAGCTGGGTAATTGCCGCCTCGGGAAGAGCCTCCGAGAGACTGGGTTTAGGGACGGGGCGTGGAGAAGGGTGCGGGGAGCGGGAGTGGTGGGGGGAGAAGAGATTCACATTTCTGTACCGTTTACAATTTTTAGAGATGCCTTTGAAAGTATGAATTTGTTAGCCCCTCTTCAGGAAGAATTTATTTTCAATTACATTGTCAGCTTAACGGAAAGGGAGGCCTGGGCAGGTCGGCGGCTGCACCCCTGGCTGGAGGCCTCCCCCTCCCCAGAGCTGAGCAGTACAGGGTGGCTGGCCATGGGCCGGGGCCTTTCCTGGTTACCTCTCTCCAGGCCAGGACTCAGGTTACACAGAGAGGCCTGCCCGTGTGCCCTGCTGTGCTCCAATTGGAGAAATGACCTTCGCGTCCTGGAGAGCCCTCTAGAACCTTCTATAGCTCACTCTTGCCTCTCCTAGGCAGGCGGACAGTGGAAGGCCTTTGACATGCAGGACTGGGCCCCTGGTCCAGGCTGCCTGCCCCCGCTGCCGGTTGCTCTTGGCAGGACTTGCTTCTCCATCAGGGCGGCGATCACAGCCTGGGAGGAATGCCCCAGCTCCAAAATAGTGAAGACCCGGGGACTGCGTGCCCCTTGCCAGCCTCAGGCCCCACAAGCTGCCACAGCTGCAGGCCACAGAGCCTTCCTCCTCAGGACTCCCTCCCCCAGAGCTTCCCCCGAGGCCCTGAGCCACGGTGGCACCTCCCTCCACCTGCTGCACTTAGGTCTAGTCGCGAACACCGGACAGTTTCGCACCACTTGGGCGGCGCGTGCTCTTTGAGGGGCCCCAGCTCGCAAAGGTCTGCATCTCCAGCAGCGGGTCAGAGTGCACATGGGAGGCCCACCTTGGAGTGGAGCCTGAGCGTGCACACTGAACTCCCCCCGGCTCTGATCCGGCCGGTCAGTGGGCTCGGGGACAGCCCTATCTGGGTGGTACTCAGAAGCCCCAGGATGCCTGCGGGGGTGTCCAGGGAGAGGGTCTGGGGCAGCGCAGACAGACAGTCCAAGGCGTAGCCTGGATATGCTGCCCACGAGTTCCAGGACTCGGAACCAGAAGGTTTGGGGCAAAGGAATGGCTGCGAGGGGAGCAGGCGGCACCACTTCGCAGATATGCAGTAGATCTCAGCCAGACCCCCCGTGGGCAGGTGGGGCAGTAACTCCCCAGGGTGAGGGCCTGGTGGCACGGGGCTGGGGTGCTGGCTCCTGCAGAGCCCAGGCTGCAGTTAGGTTGTCCACCCCACCTGACGGGCAGTGAAATGCTGTCATCTGGTGTCAGGCCCCCAGCAAACAAAGCCCCCTTTTCTATACGTTTTAAGGGGGACAGAGGGTGCCCTCTCCTATCACCGCCCCCCACCAAAGTGAATGGATGTTTCTCCTCGTGCCATTTTACTTCTTCTCCAAAACAGTGGCACCTAAATGTGGAATCTCAAATGCCCCTGTCCTCAGAGGACCCTACTTTCATCCCAGGCAGTAGAGGGCACGTCTAAAAACTCCCCTTTTCTGTGCTGAGTTTGGGCTCCTAAAAGGACGCAGCCCACCTCCTGCCGGGCATTTTAATAGCCGCTAACACCCCGCACCTCTTCCGTGCTAGGAGCTACTGTAAACAATCTCCAGGTATGATTTCTCCCGTCAGCCTATCATTATCCACATACGAATGAGGTTGCGGAGGCCCAGAGCGGTGGAGGAAGTTGCGGACAGTGACACAGTTAGAGGGGAAGATAGGGTTTTAACTTGAGCCGTCTCGATTCCAGGAGAGAAAGGGGGATACCAGGCAGGGAGGGTGGTAAAGGAAGAGAAAACGCCCGTGTAAGGCGGGGCCGTGCTGCAGCGCCCGGTGCCTCCTGTCCCTGGGAGGGTCCCGAACGCCTGGTTCAAAGTCTCTGACTCCTTCACAGAGCCTGGCATCAGGGGTCAGACTAGGGAGCTGGGAGTCCCGGAGTGGGCTCACCCACCATGAACTGCCCAGGCCAAGGTCCGGGCAGCGGAAGGAGAGAGGGGGAGGAGGGGAGTTCTGCCCTACCCCCATCCGCCCACCCAGGCCTCCCTGTCCATCCTGGCTGGCTGGGGATGGGTCCACCATGATGGAGAAAGGAGGAGGCTTTGGAGAAGAATGGAACATGGAGCTTTTGCCCGTCGAAACGATTTCTCCAACCTCCCTCCGATGCCTGTGGCACGGTGGCTC
>NW_006295183.1:1895425-1918674 GCF_000327345.1 Myotis davidii | reverse complement strand
GCAGGGTCCTCCCTGCCCCTGTCCCCAACCCCTACCCGAGATGCAAGGACAGAATCCTCAACGCTGTCTGGTCATTTCTTTGCCTGACTTTGAGCACTAGAGGTCCAGGCTGAGATCTGAAATCTGCACGTCCTCCCCTTGCGGCCTGTCGTCAGCAGGCAGGTGCAGCGCTGAGCCCCGTGCAAAGGACAGGTCAGCAGGGGAGGAGGGGGAACGAGACCAAGACGGGGCCACTGCAAGACTGGGCTCCTCGATGAAACTGCAGCCATCTTTGAGGTGAAGAGCTAACGTGAGATCCAGCTTCCTGTCTGTGGATGGGAGGTATAAGAGGCCAGGTGAGGCCTCACACCCCAACACCAAGAGTGGAGTGAGTCTTGGGGAAGTCTTCAGACGGAGGGGGCAAAGCCCGGAGAATGTACCATCTGCACACATCCCAGCAGTCTGACTGCTCCCTGCTGTTACCGCCAACTCTATTGCTTATTAAAACAAATTACCGAGTTTCTCTGCCCTTCTCCCTTATGGTGGCTCACCCACTAATTTCCCCAGAATACCCCAGAAATGAAATAGGAATGTGTTGACGCTCTGATATATTCCCCCCTTGGTTATAAATGGCTGGGCCGTGGTGCAAGGCATGCTGGAATCTTGGTTCTGTGGGGACATGAAGCGTGTAGATCCAGTAGGAATAGGGGGCTGGGGGGACCCTTTTGGTATTTTCCAAAAGTAGCCTGGTTCCTCCTCTTGCCAGCCGTAGGGCCTTTGCACATGCTGCTCCCTCTGCCTAGCCCTGAGCTCTGCTCATCCATCCCTTTCCATCAAATGATGAGTCTTCCTTCAGCTGCAGGGGAAAAGTCACTTTTTCAAGGAAGCTTTCCTGACACTGGTCTCCCCTGGGTCTATGACGACGCTTCAAAGCAGTAGGGTTCAGGTGGGTTCTGTGGGGTCCCAGGAGGCACAGCCTGAGGCCAGGACTGGAGTGCAGGTCGTTTATTTGGGAGAGATTCCCAGAAGTGAGGGAATAGGGAGGGTGACACGAGGAAGAAGAAATGAGTCATTACAGGATGTGGGTGGGCACCGGGGGCTCTGCTCGGACCCCCTGAGGATCAGAGAGAAGGCCCCAGAATTAGTTCCCTAAAGCAGCGGTCGCCAGCCGGGGGTCCGCGGGCCATTGGTGGTCCGTGAGGTCCGAAAGGTTGGCGACCACTGCCCTAAAGGACAGGGGCATCTACCCCCCAGCTCCTGGCCCCACTGCCTAGGAGGGGTAGAGGGGGCGTTAAGGTCCTGCATCAACCATATTTCTTCCTTTCTGTATACTTGATGCTCTGGCGTGTGGGGCCTTGATCTTGGAGAGACTTCCCCTCCCAGAGCCAGGGAATTCCTAGAGAGAGCAGATGCCTCCCCTGAGAGGCTGCCTCTGCTAACCAGACCAGCACAGAGCCCAGACCCCCAGCCGTCTCCTCTAGCGAATTCTTACACACCAGCCAGGACCAGGTGCCAGACAACTAAGGGCCAACCCGTGGCCCAGAGCCCCAAGCCGCCGACCTTATTCAAATGGTCCCACCCTAAACTTATCCGGCCTGCCCCCTGCCTCGCCCTTCCTTCCCATGACAGTCATCGCGGTGTCCACCTGGCTAATTAAAGCACATCGCGTCCACTCTCACACCTGCCCCCACTGCCGGGTGCGTGGGCTGAGGGCCCCGCCACATCGAGAAGGTCCGGAGGCAGGAGACAAGCAGGCGCCCGGTGCACAGGTGAAGAGGGAGGTGGCCCTGAGGTGTCCCAGAAGTGGTCACCGGCCACCACCGCTGGGGCTGAAGTCAGAGCTGGCCAAGGACCGTGAGGAGCAAGCCCGGAGGGGACACCGTAAAGCTGACCCTGGGGGAGAAGGACTGACAGTCCCATGTAACGCATTCAAAGGGCCCCGGTCACTTCCGTCCAGCAGTCAAGTCCGTCCCCAGTGGAAATCCAGCCAGTAGCTGAGGGCCACCTACACAGTCCAGTCACCCAGGCGCCAGGACTGGCAAGAGCTGGGTCAGGTGGTAGAGCTGTCAGCCCAGGAGGGAAACTGAGGCACAGATTAAGGGGGCTCATGAGATGCTAGGTGTTCCCCCCAATGCCTTGCCTTCAAACAGGATTCCTCCCCAGGCCCAGGGCAGAGTCAGGTACGGCGGCGTGGTGAGCACGGAGACCCAGAGATCACACCGGGCCGGACCAGGGTGAGACATGCAAACAGAAATTTAAAAAATAAATCCATAATTCTCTTCCCTTCCCTAGTCTTCAGAATGTTCCAGAAAAGTCTTTCCTAGAATCAGATTCATCTTTTTGAATGGCCACCAGGGGCAGGTGGTACCAGGGTACCACACCTCAGGGACATCCTATACCTCAGTGATGGCGAACCTTTTGAGCTCGGCGTGTCAGCATTTTGAAAAACCCTAACTTAACTCTGGTGCCGTGTCACATATAGAAATTTTTTGATATTTGCAACCAGAGTAAAACAAAGACTTATATGTTTGATATTTATTTTATATATTTAAATGCCATTTAACAAAGAAAAATCAACCAAAAAAATGAGTTCGCGTGTCACCTCTGACACGCGGGTCATAGGTTCGCCATCACTGCTATACCTCCTAAACACCATACATGTGTAGGTTCCCATACATTTCCAGCAGATGGCAGTAAAGACACTCGTGCTAAAAAATCCCCATTACAAGAATTCTCTTGAGGGGGGGCCTTCCCGCCTAAGGTGTACAAGTGTGCAACTACCTCAACGGCGGGATGGGGCAGAGGCGACGCTGTGTGACCTCCAAGGGTGACTCCTTAAAGGTCACCAGCTTTTCCCGTGTTCTCCGAAACGCCCCGCGCGGAGCTCGGAGCGGCCATGGGAGGAGCTCCGCTACCCTGAGGCTGCTTGGCTGGGAGGAAGCCGAGCTAAGCGGAGTGGCCGCATGTGGTCAGTCTTCCGGTCATCCCAGCCCAGACAGCAGACATGAATGAACGAACGAATGAATGGGTGAGCCTCCAGGTAATTCTAGGCCCCACCATCAAGTCACCCCCCAGTTTGGAGTCTTCCCAGCCGGACAAGCAGCCCCGACTGTATACCTGAAATCTGACCCACAGAATCTGTGAGTGAGGTTCACATATTGTTGTCGGCTGCTGTGTGTTCCATGGCAGTGCTGGCCGGAACAGGCAGAGTCCAGGGGCGTGCTACATAAATCAAGAGGGGGAAAACCCTTGCTATTCGTACAGACCTGAGCTCAGATGTAAGTTCACTATTGCCAGTTGCTTCCCCTCCCTGAGCCTCAGTTTCCTCATCTGTAAAGTGGGGACAATACCTCCCTGGTTGTGCAGATTGAAGCAGCTGCTAAAATTATCCCCATGAAGTCTGAGGGGGACGGGCCGGTGCAAATGTGAGGGCTGGTGTTTTGTTTAATGTGTTTTTGTGCATTTTAGAGAGAGAGAGAAGGAGAGCGAAAGAGAGATAGAAACATCATCGATGAGAGGGAAATATCATGTGGGTGCGTCGTGCACACACCCTGCGGGGGATCGAGCCCACAACCTGGGCATGTGACCTGACCGGGAACCGAACCAGTGACATTGGTGCCTGGGCCCATGCTCACCCACTGAGCCACACCGGCCGGGCTGTGAGGACTGTTTTGATTACAACACCCAGCATCAACTTGTGGGTGACAGCACCAGTTCTGACATTAGTGAAGATTCCATGTCCTTGCAGACTACATGAAGAATCTGGGGGGTGGCCTCAATGGCAGAAATCAGTGACATTTCATTTATCTCCCATATGTTTTGGCTTTAATTGGTGGTTTTTAATGCATAGAGACATTCACTGTCAAAATACAGAAACGGTGCGCACAGGCACGCTGAAGAGGCAAACCCGGCATAGACTCTCTAATGCGACTTTTCCGAAACGGTGACTGAGCTTGTGTTGCAGTTCAGCAAACAGGGCTGCTGCTACGGGGGTCTGGAAACTTGGAAAACAGCATTATAAGCGTTTCTAACTGGGGAGGAGCGGTGGAGGTCCCAGCCCTGGACAGTGCCGGGCACACGCTCGGAGCTTGCCTTCGTCTATCTATCACGTGGAACTCCAAGCACGGGGAGCACAAATGAGCCGGCACGGGACTCCCAGGTGGCAAATTCTGACACCAGGAGAGAAGCCTTCTCCTCATTTCCACACGTTACACGGCACAGCCTGGGCGTGCGCAGGACTCAGGGAACTGGGGCCCCTGAGGCTGGGCGGCCGGGTGAGCATCAGGAGAGAGCTCTGAGCAGGGACACTCCTGGGTGACCCCCAAAGACGTCAAACATCCCTGGATGCCAACAGGTGGATGAGAGCAGGAAGAATATGAAGGCAGCCACAAAAGGGCAGAGGGGGGCTCAGGTGAGATAGTGGGGGGTTCTCAGAATCTCTGAGCACATGCGTGGCCCCTGTGGGATGAAACGATCGCTTCACCAGGAGGGAAATGGGGGCCTGGTATCCTCCCCTCCCTCCGAGACCACGTTCTCATCTCCTGGGACTCAGTCATCCTTAGGAGCGTCTGCTCCTGAAGCCAAGAAACAGCTCAAGCCCGGCTGGCGTGGCTCAGTGCTTGAGCGTCGACCTATGAACCAGGAGGTCACGGGTTTGATTCCCAGTCAGGGCACATGCCAAGTTGCGGGCTCGATCCCCAGGAGGGGGCGTGCAGGAGGCAGCCGATCAATGATTCTCTCTCATTGTCGATGTTTCTCTCTCTCTCCCTCTCCCTTCCTCTCTGAAATCAATAAAAATATATTTAATAAAAGAAAGAAAGAAACAGGTAGAAAACGTGTTTCCTCTAATAAGTAAAATCTCCTTGCCTCCAAGAGGACTCTGGTAGCACAAAGCCAGGCGGGTTTTGTTGTGTCTGTCTGTTTGCATAAACAAGCGCCATGTCCCCAGCCTCGTGTTAAACAGAAATCCATTCTTCAGGACAACTCTTGTTGTGCTTTGAAAACAAAAACCTGCCGATTGTAAGGGCCTCTGCCATCACCCAGAGGATGGGGACAGCCGCTCTCAACACAGAGCCTGCAGGACGGGGGGTGGCCGGCCCGCCCCACGCCACCTCCCTGCGGACCGCTGGTGCCCACGTGGCTGCCCCACAGCCCTGTCAGCGTCCCTCAGAGCCGGCCACCGCGGTCCCTCTCTCCCCTGCATCCTCAGCATTCCAGGACATTCCAGGGCCCCCGTGCTCAGCCGGGCCCCTGACACTCGCAAGCCACGGAGCCAGGGCTGTGCTGGGCGCATGCCGCCGGCTCTTTTCTAACGAGGTAGCTACTATCGCAGAGGCAGACATCCAGAAAATGAGCTGTTCCGCCCCAGCGAAGCTGGTCGCAAATAGGGGGGCTTGTGCTTTTCAAAATTCCCCAACATCCCTTGGGTCTGAACATAATAATCCCCTCTCGGCTGAGGGACTGAGTCAGAGCAGGGAGTAGCAGAGCACTTCGCACACACACAGTCCTGCACGGCTTCTCGGTGGCCCCACGCGCTCCTGCTCGCCCAGGGTCAGTGTCCACATTCTTCCCACAAGGAGGCGCTCCAGCAGGCCCGTACCCAGGGCCTCGCGGACCCAGACGGGAGCAGGTTGGTTAGAGGGCATGAGCCTGACCTGTAGCGAGGAAGTTGGGGACCAATCTCGGTCACTGGGTGAGGATACTCGTGGGCCGGGGGACGGTGATGGAGTGGCCTCTCATGGTCCCACAAGAGCCATCAGGCTCAGGGATGCAGGCGCCACGGGAATCAGTAGGTGCTGAGTCCACAGCAGGGGCTGAGAGGTGGGACCCAGCACGCCCTCAGCTGGGGCAGGAAGCCCATGGTTGAGGACCTACTGTGTCCCAGGCACCGGACTAGAATCTAATCCTCCCCAAGACCCTGTTTTACATCAGCTTCATAGCAACCTCTGGGCCAAGATAGGACTGACCCCATGTTTACTGGATGACGGCACTAAGGCCCAGAACTGACTGAGTGATTCCCCCAAAGTCACCCAGCGTGCAAGTGGCGGAGCAGGGCTGGATCAGGGCCCCTGACCCGGGGGCTGTCCCCTCCCACTCTGCCACAACAAGGATGCCCATCTGGGAGCAACCTGCAATCTGTTAACCCCCAGGTCAGACACGCAATGCAGCTCTGAGTCTCCGAAAGAAACCCCACAGAGCGGCTCTGCAAAGAAACGCAGACGGGCGGTGCTGGGGAGCCCCCTCGGAGAACACCTCACAGGGCAACGGGCAAGGACGGGGCCCAGCCAGGAGTCCCCAGTGACTGGCTCCAGAAGTGAACCCACACAGCCACTGATGGCTCTCAGTCCTCCTCCCGGGGAAAGGGTAGGTCACAACCCTGACCAGGAGCTGATCGTGTCAAAATGCTGATCAATAACTGATGAATTACCCTACGCAGACAGTGCCAATACTGTCTCCCTGGACATCAAAGGGTTTGTGGTGAGAGGCGGCCTCCCCACTCATATCCCTGCCTGCCCCCCCATACACACATGCACCCCATGCCCTTACTGTCACCCCAAGGAAGGGGGTGTGGTCATCCGAGTGCTCAGACACCTGAGCCATCACGGGTGAGGGGTCACCACCGTGTGTGTTACAGTCTGTGCCCCCTACGTCCGAGAGTGTGTCCGTTTGGGCATATTAACAAAAATACCATAGAAACCACGGACACTTACTTCTCACTTCTAGAGGCTGGAAGTCCAAGGCAAAGGCATTGACAGGTTCGGGTCTGGTGAGGACTCCCTCCCGGGTCAGCGATGCCGTCCGCTCCTGCGCCCTCCCAGGCGGACGGGCCGAGGGAGCTCGGGGTCTCAGAGGCCCTGCTCCCAGCCTGAGGTCTCGCCTTCATGGCCCAACCACCTCCCAAAGGCCTCACCTCCCAATATCACAGTATGGGGGTTCGGTTCCAACCTGTGCTTTTTGGGGGGATACAAACATTCAGTCCTTGGCAGTAGTGAACAGGTGGCGGCAGATGGGCCAGTCTTATCCACGTGGCCTGGGCCTGTTTTGCAGATGTGGGCATCTGGATTCCTCTAAGGCAGTGGTTCTCAACCTTCTGGCCCTTTAAATACAGTTCCTCATGTTGTGACCCAACCATAAGATTATTTTCGTTGCTACTTCATCACTGTCATATTGCTACTGTTACGAATCGTCATGTAAATATCTGATATGCAAGATGTTCTTGGGCGACCCCTGTGAAAGGGTCATTCGACCGCCAAAGGTCATCGCGACCCACAGGTTGAGAACCGCTGCTCTAAGGGATGCAGACTTCCTTTCGGCCTGATGGCCACGTGGAGCTCCCCAGGCCCGTGTTTACCAGAGGCCATCGTGCGCCTGCCCAGCTTCTAACAAGCCTGGGTGGTGACCAAATCCCAGGGCAGAGACCAGGGGACCCCAAATCCTGGTGTGCGCCCAGGCTGCGGTGAGGACCCGCCTGGGCCTGCAGGCTCCACCCCACAGATGCTCTTTCTGGGCCGGTCACCACCCACCTGACGGCTCCTCATGAGCTGGTGGCCAGGAACTCCCTGTCACCTAGCAGATGAGAGAGCGGTGAGAGCGGGTCCCCTGGGTGGACAGCCTCATCGTGACGGGCACGTACTACTGAGTGGTACCAGGAGGTCCCCCGAGAGGGCGTGAGAAGGGCCGGGCTGGGCAGAGGGAGAAGCTGGCCCCCCGCAGGGGGTAATGCGATGGCCACTGAGGCCTCAGGTGATCCCAGGATGGTCCCCGGGGAACTGTCCTAAATTGAGGCCGTGGGGACCAGGCTTCATACCCACCCCTCCTCCACCAGGCAGTCCTTCGCTCTGAGGACTGTGGGGGAGGCGGTTCCGCAGGGTCAAGGGCAACTTCCAGCGAAGGAAGGAGCTGCGAGACGCTCCCAGCATCTGGGGAATGGGTGCGAAGGCCCTGAAGGTGCCCGGGCGTCCACTGCAGAGAACTCACCAGCCCAGGCAGGCGGTGGGTGGCGCCTGGAGGAGAGAGGTGTCTCCTCTCACTTCCCTTGCTGGCCAATCAGTAAGGTAAAGCTCCTTCTTACAGACATATTTGCTATACTATGTATTTTTAATGAGGAAAAAAACTGCACACACACACACACACACACACACACACAGCCCTCCATGCCTCCAGGGCCCCCAGGGGCAGCCTCCCCTCGCTCAGGCCCCAGCAGGCTTCCTTCAGCCGCTGTCTCCCCCACAGAGCTGCTAACAGACACATCAAAGCCACAGTACGTCACTTCCCAGAAGCTTTGAAACCCGCTTCTGAAATGGCTGTGCCCAGGCAGATTAAAAGTCTGCCGACTGAAGCATCAGAAGGCCGCAGGCATCGGAACCGAGTGGGTGGGCTCGCCACTACAGAGCCGTGGAGAGCTTTTGTGCGCCAGGCAGTGGAACAGAAAAGCCGGGATGAAAACGCGTGGGGAATCCAAGCAGCCAAGGCTCAGCTCTCAAACCTCTGAAGCGGTGGCGGACATGTCAGGGCCCAGCTGGGGTCGGGGAAAATGAGCAGATTGCCAGGAAGAAGCCAATGAAACTCCTTTATTGATGCAATTGTGAATGCATGTGGGAATAATTAATGTGTGCCTACTAAGTACCAGGCACTGTGCAGAGGGAATAGGACAGACCTGCCCTTACCTCCACGTTTGTGGACAGCCTGGTGGTGGAGCCAGACAGACAGTCAAGTGTGAAATGTGCTGAGATCCCAAAGCACAGGGGCCATGGGACTCAGAGACAGTCAGGGAGGGCTTCCTGGAGGAGGCAAAGCCTGAGCTGAGCCCCAAAGGATGTGCAGGAGTGAATCTGGTGACGGGAAGTGGGGGAAAGAGAATATGAGTGACGTGAGAGGGAAGAGAGGTTTGGAAGAGTGGTGGAGAGGAGTGAGGCAGGGGGGACACGGGTGATCACGAAGGCCAGGAAAACACAGTGGACTTCATGGGGAGGGCGGTGAGGAGTCTTGGAAGGGTCAGGAGCTGGGCATCTGTGGATCAGGGTACTGAGCCACCCTGCCAGCCACCGAAGACCCACTCTGGGTCAGAACTCTGACCCAAGGCTGGAGAGGGCTGGTGGCCCTGGTCCTGCATGGTTCTGTTCCTTTGCACAAATCCGGCCCCCTCTCTCCTCGTGCGGGGCCTGCACTGTGCCTGGGGAAGGGGAGGGGGTCGGGTGGAAGAGCACTTCAGAGTGTGGATCAGCGCCCGCTACTGCCACCCGGGCTGTGTCTTCCGGCCTGGGAACCCCTGGCCGCCAAGCACTGAGCGTGTGCATTTCGGCTGCTCAGCAGATCAGCTGTAAGACCAGGGCCTGCCCCGCAGTCCGCTACCCCGTGGGAAATAGAGCTCTTCCCAGACGGAGGCCCTGCAGGAGCGGGGTGATCCAGGCCACTGGGCCGGTGAGGCCTGGACTGCGGGTCCTGTGGGATCTCGGAGCGGGAAGGGTCGGAGAGCCTCAGAGGCCTCCACAGAGAGGCAGAGGCCTGGGGAGTTACGCCAGCGCTTCGGAAAAGGGCGACTGTATGCACAGGGCGACTGGCAGAGGAGGATGGTGGATGCAGAGGATGGGAGGGAGCCAGCTGGGGCCAAGGATGGGCTGGCGGCTGCCCACAGGGAGCGGGGAATCGGGCTCTCCTGCCAGAGCATTGAAAACTAAGCAGACAGACCAACAAGAGGAGTTCACCCAGGAAGACGACTCCAAGCCTGTGTGTGTCCCAAATGCTGTGTAAGCACTGGAAGCAGGTGAGCAGGAGGAATTCTGTGATCGATCCAGCTGACGCGGGTCCTGGAGTCCTGCCTTGTGCTTGTGTAAAGGATGGGAATCGGGGCTCTGCCAGGGAAGGAGGTGCTCCGGGTTTGGGCAAAGATTAAATCTTAGCACCCAGCACCCTCAGTAAGTACCTGGGGCGGGACGAGGAAGGGGGGAGGGAGAGAAGGAGGGAGGGGATGACGGGGAGAGATTGGAGAGCTCCTTGCTGTGGTTCAGGTGCACCCCTCTTGGAGAGTGAACGGCTCCCCAAGGAGACCCACTGCTCTCACTGGTGTGTTCACATTGAACTTCAGCAGAAGACGGGGCCATCCATGCTAGGAGGCTCCAAGGTTAGCATGGCCAGGACCTGATTGTGAACACCTGTCATTGAGAGTTAACTCTGCAAGGAGGGAAAAATGGAGGGACAGGGCAGGGGCGGAAGGAAAAACACAGCACAGAACCCTGGTCTCCCGCTCGGGGCCTGGTGTATGAGCGGGTGGGAGGGGTCCATCCCTCTCTGAAGGCGTTCTCAGTTCGGTGACAGAGGAATAGTAGCGGTGCACCCCAGACAGCCCCACCTGGGCCGGGGGAGGTTTGGGAGGGCAGACCAGGAATCACTGTCTAACCTGCGGTGGGGCACAGGGATCTGGGGAGATTTGTAAGGAGGTGATGTTGACCTGGCTGATAAAAAAGCCTCTCCCATGGTCACGTGGGATTCTCAAAATAGGGCTGCAGGTGCCTTAGGGATGCCTGGCTGCCCATTTTACAGATAAGGAAATAGAGACCCAGCAGGTCTAAGAAACACAACTCGGTCGTTAAACCTGTTCTCTTTCCAATACCCCACTGTTCCTCAACCGGGCACTCAGAAGACACCCGATGCCTTGAATCAAAGTGCTACATCTCTCAACGGAGGGGGAAGTCCTCGGCCGCGGGAGTCATTCCTTTTACTTCCACATCTCTCTCCCCACGGCCCCCCAGCTCCCACAGCGCCAGGCCCACAGCACCCGGCACTGTCCCCTGCAGACCAGAGGCTCTTAGCCAAGTGGGGGCGGGGGCGCAGTGAGGGCAGGAAGAGGCCCACGAGGAGAAGAGAGCAACAGGACCCCGTCCTTGGCTTCCTTCCTGCGGGGTGACAAGGCCCAGGGGCCTGAAGCAGTCACAAGGCAGGTGCTCTGGAAGGCGGCCCCCCAAGAGGTCCTTTTGAGGTTGGCATGCGCCGCCCAAAATGTAACTGCGCTTCTTGTATTTACTAAGACGGAGGCAGGGGGGTGAGGAGGGACACAGGCACAGCTCAGAGCCGGGGGCCCCTTCAAAGACTGTCCCCCTCCGCCCAGCAGTCGGCTGCCACGCTGTCCCCATCCCAGCCCTGCTTTGGGATCACACATAGACAAGCCACGGGTGTGGGACCTTGGCCGAGAACCGGGGCTCCCCCTAGTGGCCCTCCGGGGCATCGGCGCCCAGCAGGACAGTGTCTCCAGGAACCCAGGCCTCTGGCCAGAGAAAAGGAAGGTCGAGTCCCCCGAGGCAGTTGAGGAGCTAAAATCCCAAAGGCAGTTGCTCCCTTGGGAACCCTGGCGGAGGGCGATGCTTATTTAACTGGGGCAGCGACAGGAAGCGTGAATAACCGACGGGGCCTCCTAGGCCTGGCTGCAGCTGGGGACCGATGAGTGGGCTTCAGCCCACGGGTGATGGCTGTGCCTTAACCAGCGGGACCCTCGACAGCCCAGCCGGCAGCTCCTGGCTGTGTCAGAAATTCCGGATGAGACATCTGACCTTTCTCTAACCCTTGGTTTCTTCACCAACAACATGGACGTAATAGCAACACATTGCCGCCCTCTACCCTCTTCCCAGAAGCCAATGACACAGCGCAAGGCCCTTTACGAGAGGGTCAGCTCTCTGATCCAGCTTCCGGGTGGCTCCCGGGGGTTGGGGCGTTTTAAGGCGCTTGGTGCCAGAGGCCCATGTTAAACTGAGCCTCCAAGAATGAGGGAAACACAGGCGGACGGATGGAGAGGGGAGGAAACCTGTCCCAGTTGGAGAAAATGATCTGGGGAGGCCTTGGCCGGAGGGAGAAGGGCAAAGAAATAACGCCCTCTGTCCACCTGCTGTGTGCACGACGCGTTCCGTTCTCTCGCTTCACACGCCCAGGATCACCGATAATCAAAGTGAGGGGCGGCAGCCAGTGTCTGCTCACCACTGACACCTTTAGGAACATAAACTAGCTACGGGCTGGGGGGAAATATTCAGACCCACAATACATAAAACACTCCTCCTACGCATCAACAGCTAAAGGACAACCAACCCAATTTTTTAAGTGTCAAGAGCCTGGACTAGACATCACAAAAGAAAATAGAGGAAGAGCCAGTATGCACATGAAAAGTAAGCTCTGGATCATTAGTCATCAGAGAAAAGCAAATTAAAGCCACAACGAGATACCACCACCCGTCCGCTAGAGGGGCAAGATGTTGGCAAGAACACGAAGCAACGAGAACTCCCTTACACGGCGAGCAAGTGTGGAGGGCGCGACTACTTTAGAAAATGTCTGGAGATTATAAAGTTAAACACACACCTACCTGTAGCCCAGCAATTCCACCCCAAGTATCTACCCAAGACGAAGGAAGATACAGGTCCACTTCAAGCTTGGTACATGACCATTCATAGCAGCTTTATTCAAAATAGCCCTGACTGGTTTGGCTCAGTGGATAGAGCATCGGCCTGCGGACTCACGGGTCCCAGGTTCGATTCCAGTCAAGGGCATGTACCTTGGTTGCGGGCACATCCCCAGTGGGGAGTGTGCAGGAGGCAGCTGAGCGATGTTTCTCTCTCATCGATGTTTCTAACTCTCTATCCCTCTCCCTCTCTGTAAAAAGTCAATAAAACGTATTTTTTAAAAATAACAAAAAAAGCCCTAACCGGTTTGGCTCAGTGGAAAGAGCGTCAGCTTGCGGACTGAGGGGTCCCGGGTTCGATTCCGGTCAAGGGCATGTACCTTGGTTGCGGGCACATCCCCAGTAGGGGGCGTGCAGGGGGCAGCTGATCGAGGTTTCTAACTCTCTATTCCTCTCCCTTCCTCTCTATAAAAAACCAATAAAATTTTTAAAAAATAACAAAAAAATAGTGCAAAACTGGAAAGACCCCCAACGTCCACCAGTGAGTGAAGGGATACACACACCATGGCATCTCTATACACCCGAATACTATCAGCAATACAAGTAACGCACTGTCCCCATGGACAACCATATGGATAAACCCCAGAAACACTGAGCTGAGTGAAAGAAACAGTCCAGACAAGCATCTACAATATTCACAAAGGACTGTAGACTGTACAATTCCAGTTGACGAAACCCAAGGACAGAGCGCGCCTATGCCGACATCTACCGGAACAGCGGGCACCTCCCGCCGGGGGTAGGGATTGCCGGAGAAGAGGCATGAAGGATGGAAGGGCCCTGTCCCTTGCTCTGAGTCTAGTTTCACAGGAGAATGCATTTGTCAGCACTCATTGAGCTGAGCTCTAAGATCTACGCATTTGGATTGTATTTTAATGATCCCTCGATTCAAATAAAAGGGTATAGTCAGACCATCGAGGTTCCAACCCTAGCTCCGATCCTTACCAGCTGTGCGACCAGCTTCATCTCCGAGACACCACTTCCTTGTCTACAGTATAAGGTGGGTGGGTCACGGCTACTCAGAGAGATGACTGAGCGGGAAGAGCACGAACCAGGAACGGCAGCTCGCCCAAGGCCCCGCGGTGAGGCACGTGGAGGGCGGTACAGGCCACCAGGACCCAAGGACCCGGTGCAGACAGACGCAGGGAGAAGGACCAGGAATGAGCCAGGCAGGTGAGCCGCCAGCCCGCCCCCTGCCCCCGGAGGCAGCAGAGAGGCCAGAAACTTAGGGGAACCCGGTGCCGGGAGCCCTGTGTGCACCGCAGCCCAAGACATAAATGGAGGCTGACACTGGCATCATGACTGAGCCGTGTTTCTGGGCTGCTGGAGGCCGCTAGCAGAGGACAGACGGTGCTGCCAATATTTGTGGTGGGAGTCAGTTCCCAGCACGGGGAGTGGGGGACAGAGACTCGAATAGTGGATGGAGCGCTGTGGAGCCATGGAGGGCCGTGTGGGGAAACTGAGGCGCGTGCACAGGCCGCACATCAGGGTGAGGGTGAGGGTGGGCGGCTTTCTCTCCCTGGCCTCCCTGAGCCCACAGGTGGGATGGAGCAGGGCCCCACCTGCCAAACATGCAGGGCCCCTCCCTGGCTCTGGGTCCCTTGCAGACCCTCAGCGCCCACCTCCCGCTGATGTTCCCGGGGCTCACCCCTCTGCAGAGCCCTGAGGTCAGAGGCCACGGGGCTGGCTCGTCCCATGGAGCCTGTGGAAGGGCCTGTCTCTACAAAGGACACGGATTCATGTGTGGTCCCAGCAGGGGGTCCGCTGCATCCTGCACCTGCCACCCTGATTCTACAACCTGATTCGGGCCGGTTCACAGTGCTGGGCGACCCCAGCACGGACACCCACATTGGCGGGAAGGACGGTGACCACAAAAAGAGAACTAAAAAGCAAGGCTGCCAATGATGACAATGATGTCATACGAGCCATTAGTTATTAGGCTCCTGTGAGGGGCCCTAAAAGGCACTTCACAGGCGTCGCCCATATTCCCAATGACCCCAACGGTTTCGTTGGCGCTGTGTCCACACCAGGAAGCTGAGGTTCAGAGAGGGCAAGGAATTAGCCTGAGTCACACAGCAGGTTAGCAGCGGACCTGAGATGTGAACACAAGGCCTGCTCCAAAGCCCACGTCCTCACAGGGCCGCGGACCTCCTGGGGGTCCCCACCGGTGGGGATGTGACTCCGGCCCGCACAGTAGCTGGTGTTGACTCTGGTTCGTCAGCCCAGGTTACGGGGACACGGCTGCTTTATCATCCGTATCAGTGGCTGGCTGGGCCCGGGGGTGATTCCGTGAGAGCCCACTTCCCAGGGGCAGAGGCGCGGGGCCGTCACCACCCAGACGTGAAGCCACACTCACTCTGTATTAGCGGAAGCCAGGAGGCCTCTGTCCCGCAGGCAAATGCCGGGCTCCCCTGAAGGCCTCAGACGCCCTGTGCTCCCCACCATGGTCTCTGCAGCTGAGAATAGTTGAGCACCTACTACGTGCCATCACGTACTAGATGCCAGGCACCATGCAAGACATGTGGAGGTGGATAATAAGGGGGGGAGACAGATGTGGAAATGGGCAAAGCTAAAGGGAGGCAGGCTGTGAAAGGGCTCAGGGTTCAAGACACATGGAGCCTCAACCTCCCCGTGGCACTGACTGGAAACCCACCCCCACCCACACAAGGACCACAGTGGGTCCCCTTCCCCCACGGCCAGCAGCAGGTCACAGCTGGTTGGGTGGGGCTGGCCAGGCCGCGGTGGGAGTAAGAACAAATCTCAGAAAGGACTGAATTTTGCATTTTAAACATAATTAGAGAGAGGGCAGGGGGAAAGGAGGGGGGGGGGGACAGACAGACAGAGCCGTGAATCAAACAGCATATGGGGCAGGGGAGGCGGGTGATAATTCTCCTGGCCCTGAATCATGCTGCTCCTGCTCCCACACCGGCAGCAGGTGATAGCAGGGACATGTAATTAGCGGCTGTTATTGCGTTAGCGTGTGGGATCCATGCTGATACGTTCTGGTCTGTGAGAAAGGCTTGGGCAGGAAGGCAGTGGGAAGATGGCGGGGGCAGGGGTCTCCTGGCTAATCCTTAGGCCTCGCAGAGTGGCCATAGCACCCCCAGGGCTCCCGCCCACCACCTCCCACCAGCTTCCCCAGGGTCGGACTCGTGCACCCTGCGGTCTCCTCCCAGCAGACCTCACCTCCCTGCCCCCGCCCCAGCCTCATCCCAGGGCGGTCTGGATACGCACTGCTCCCCACCAGCTCTCGGAAGACGTCGGGCATGTTAATAAATTCAGGACACTTAGGGATTCTGAGCAGCTGCTTATTTCAAAGCAACATTTCCACACGGTCCAGCAGGCAAACGTTCCCCGGACCTGGGACGAGCGGGCCTCGGCTTTCAGAGCAGCTTTTCTGGGTCTCCCGGGGCTGGGGAGAGGTGTCCCCCCAAAGCTGCCACCCACCCATGCACAGAGTAGAGACCTGCAGGCGGCGGGAGAGATGCTGAGTCTCCCTGGGGGTATCTAAGGCATCAATTTCAAAGCGTCTCCCATGAGCCACCATGTCACTGCCAGTGCCTGTAAGAATGCAGATTCCGGGGTGCAGTCCTGCTGCATCGTGGGGTGGGGGGTGGGGGGGAGCGGGGGAGGCCTGAGAATCTGTGTATTAGCCTGAATACGCTTCCCCGATGATTGTGATTCACGCACACGTTTGGGAAGCCCTAATCTGAGGGCATGGCTAGAGGGCACGCAGTCACAGTGACAAGAGCCAGATGTTAAGACAACACTTGTGCAAAGGCCCTGGGGCCAAGCTCCTGCAAGATGCCAGGTCCGTACATGCACAATCCGTGCATGCGTTACCAGCATGGAGCAGGGTGGGGGCGGCCCTCCATGTCCATTTTGCAGATTAGGAAACTGAGGGTCACAAAGGTTCAGGTCTCAGCTCAATGGCATCACCTCTTCCCAGAGGCTGTGACCGCTGGGTTACCTGAACCCAGTCGCTCCCTGTCGCAAGCCCTTAAAACTGTTTGAAGTCACTTTATGTCATAGTGTGTTTATGCCGACAGTGACCTTAACAATCCTGTCCCGACGACCCCGGCACCCAGCACCGAGTCTGGCACCCGATCACTGTGCCCTGAAGGACACAGGCGATGAGGTCAGGGTTCACGGCCAGGTTGGGTGACACCAGAGCTGTCCTGAGATGGTGGCCCCAGGCAAGGCCATGGGCAGGGTGGGCACAAGTCAGCAGCATCACCTCCAGGTGCTGCCAGTCAAGGAAGCAGGAAGCCAGCAGGGTCCACTTCCTCTCACGCTGCCGGGGAGGTGATGCCAGGGGAAGTGAGGGACCAGGCCCCCCAGCAATGAAGACCAGGCATGTCCCCAGGCCCTCTCTTTTCCCCTCCTCTTCCCAGGGGTGGAATTCTTCCCCGCAGGCGTTCCGGGGGCTGCAGCTGGCCTGGGACCAAGGTCAGCCAACACCCAGCCTTCCAGGGTTCAGGAAGGGTCTGCTGAGCTGGGTGGGGCGGGGGAGGAATGTGGGCAAACAGCCCGGTCACGGCCATGGGCCAAAGACAATTGCAGCGGAACCTCCTTCTCGGAGAGACGAATATTGATGCTGCATGTTGAGCAGCTGCGGCAGCTGGTCGACAGCGAGGCTGCAGAAAATGGACAGTTAGCAGGCAGCAAATGAGCGCGTCCAGCTCATCACTCCACTCCCGAGACCCAGCCTGTTGCGGGGGAAACAGTCGAGGGGCAGTGGCCTCAGGGCACAGCTGCCCCCATAATGCAGCTCCTCCCTGTGCATGGTACCCTGCTTGGCCCCCGACCCTTCAGTCCAACCCCATGCACCTGGGGCCTGGGCCGAGGCCACGGCAGAGCCGAGGGGGCAGCTGTCAGGGAGAACGTCAGGGCGACACCACAGGACAAGGGGGCACGGCTGGTGCAGGGGACAAGGGGACTGCTCTGGGGAGGGGGTGGCACAAGGCCTGACCAAGCTTCCATAGGGAGGGTGGCATCCCTCTCCTCTCCTGGACTCCAGGTCAGTAGGAGCCGCGGTTCTCCACTCCTGTCCGAACGGCTTTGAGGGAAAAGTCCCCGTTTCTGGGAAACTATCAGAGGTCTTAATGCCAGTTGATTAACCCAAACCCCCCTGAGAGGCTCCCACCGAGGCTCAGCACCAGGCACAGGGATGTCAGGGACCCACCCACCCCACCCCGTCCCTGCCCTAAGGACCCTGAGTCCCCGTAGACTCGCCCAGCCCCAGGCCACGCTCTCCTCAGCCCTGCCCACCATGGCCTCCGCACGGAGCTCTCTCTATTTAGACCGGAGCTTCCGGAAGGCGGGAGGCAGGAAGGAGTGTTTCCTGCATCCCTGCCCACGCCCAGCCCAGGCTCTGTGGTGCAGGCAGACGGGCCCCTACTGAGTGGCCGGCATCGGGCTGGGTGCTTTACTAACGAGGCAGCATCGCCACTGTATCAGGAAAAGTGAGGTCAGTTAGGCCGGGGGACGCGGGAAGTCACACAGCACACACGGTGTCTCGGGCCCTGCACCCAAAGAGGCGTACAATACTTACACACACGTGTGCACACTCCTGTACTCAGTCCCCCGTCTGCATACACACATAGATCCGTACATAGGTATGCGCACACCTTCCATAGATGCAACCCACCACCACAATGGAAGCTATGGGCTCGAATTCACACACTCTCACACACACACACACACACACACACACACACACACACACACACACGGAGTGCTGCCCCTCACAATGCCCAACTTCGCAATCGCGCCCACCGCTTATATTTAAAGCATTCTCTGGCTCCCTCAGTGGAAAGTAAATTTCTTTTCACACTTTCCAGATGCATTACCCTTAACCTGGTGCCAACTTCCACCTAATAAATGGCACCCAAGAAAGACCAAGAAGTAGAAAGGGAAGTGTCCGCCCGGCAGATGGGGGCACTGAGCTCCCCAGTGGGGTGACATAGCCTGGCCCCCTGGCTTGCCAAGACGCATATCTGTGTCCAAGTTTCCCTTTTCATGGGGACACCAGGCATATTGGATGGGGACCCATCTTAAGGAATGCATTTTAATTTGATGACCTCTGTAAAAACTCAGTAAGGTCCCATTCGACCAGCCGGCGTGGCTCAGTGGTTGAGCATCAGTCCATGAACCAGAAGGTTCAGTTCCTGGTCGGGGAACATGCCCAGCTTGTAGGCTGGGTCCCGAGCAGGCGGTGTGTGCAGCGACCAATGATTCTCTCCCATCACTAAGTTTCTATCTCTCTCCCTCTCCCTTCCTCTCTGAAATCAATTAAGAACTATTTTTTTAAAAAAAATAAGGTCCCATTTTCTGGTCCTGAGGGTTAAGACACCAACATTTCTCTTTGGTGAGGGGTGGGGGAGACACAATTCAACCCATATGACCCCAAGCCCAAACCACCCGAGAAACAAGCGAGGGAGGCTGGGCTTCAGCCTCGCCCCGGGTTCCCAGCGGAGCAGGCGGCCAGTCAGCAAGATGGCCCCAATTACAGAGGCCCTAACAGTTTTCCCAGAAAACCAAGGCTCTCGCTGTCCACCCACGTATTTATTACTCTTGCAGAACAGCCTTCCTGGAAGGTGATTGGCTTTATTGGTGTTCCCAGCGAGAGCGGGCACAGCCTTTTATGTGGAGTGGGCTTGTTAGCGCGACATCCGTGAGGTCCACGTGGGCTCATTTCGGAGTCTGCGAATAAAGGCCACCTTTTATAAAAACCGTAGGTTACGGCTTTCAGCGAACAAACCACTTTCCACAAACACTCTAACAAATGTAGTTTCCCATAACAAACACCCATCGTCTCCCATGTGAACGTCTGCAGTCCTTGGAACTATTAAGCTAACCCTTTCAATATTTCGGGAACGCGCCTGCCCCCCCCCCCCCCCCCCCCCCCCCGCCCCTTGGGTAGTACGCTTGGACAGAAAATCAACTTTATGATGACAAGAGACAGGATAAACACGGGTTTCGCTGGACTGACACAGTCATGGGCATGTAAATATTTGCAGCAACTGCTCTCGTCTGTCTACATGAAGGCTGGTGGCTAATCCAGGGTTTTGCACCCTCCAAAGTGCCCGTGCCCTCTCAAGGCACCTGCTGCTGAGGCTGACAACCCGGGCCTCGACTTAATTTTAATCCAGTCTGATTCCAGAGTTTATCGTTTCTAATTCGACACAGCCACTAGGGAACTCTCCCGGGGCCCCTTTCAGAACTCACGACCTTGAGGAGGTCTTGGGGGCACCTTCAGGAATCAGGACGTGCTGTGGTGCACATGGGCAAAGGCTCGGGGGCTGGGCTGCCTGGGCCGGAGTTCCAACTCTGCCCAGCACCAGCCACATGGCCTTGGGCAAAGTATGCTCCTGTCTTGGCGCCTCAGTTTCCTCCTCTGTAAAGTGAGGACAATAGTAACATCCAGTTCACTAGATTGTTGTGAGAATTAAAGGAGGTAATACTAGTATACGGGTTCTGGATACTATGGTGGGGGTGCCCCCCACTTGGAAGAGGAAAGTCTCATTCCCCCAGCTGCTGGGCCTGCTGCCAGAAGGCGGCCTTCGCCTTAGGCTGTCCACTCTCTTTGGGGAATTGTCTCAGATGCAGACGTCTGCCCAGGCCAAGGTCCCACGTCCACCCAAGGCAGCCCGTGTGAATGACGGACCAGTGACGTTGCCATGTCCCCACTCAGGCCGCTCTGGAGGACCGTCCAGCTGCAGAGCTTTCTATGGGCTGGCTGACCCCCTGCCCAGCCCTGCCCCCTCCCCTCCGGAGCCTGGAATGCTTGAGAACAGGCTGGAGAGGAAACTGAGGAGTCACACGAGAACCTGATCATGGCTGGTCCAGAATCTCCGAGCAAAGAGCTCGCATCTCATTCTGAAGACGATGGGGCACCCACAGGAGCTCCTGAGCGGGGCACTGGCCAGGCCACACATGGCGTTTGGAAATATAACCTGGGTGGCTGGCCTGGGGGAAGAGATGAAGGGGTCCCCTGGCCACCAGGCACATCTCTCCAGTCTGGCCTGGTCATCTAGGGGGCAGCCACCTGGGTATTGCACATCTAAGTGAAAGTCAGCCCTGGCCAGCTGGCGTGGCTCAGGGGCTGAAGGTATGTCTCTCTCTCATCCTTGATGTCTCTCTCTCTCTCTCTCTCTCTCTCTCTCTCTCTCTCTCTCTCTCTCTCCCTTCCTCTTTGAAATCAATAAAAATATATTTTTCTAAAACGTCAAAAGACAAGCATGGGTTTGCAAAAGACGGAAGGCCCACGGTTGTTGAAAACTGGGGAGCCAGAGCAGTTTCCTTCTACACAGCTGTGGCTACAGGCGTTTGGATCTGAATCTTTCATGGAATGTGCTTCCCCCTGCTTCTCCTTGTGTTATAGCAACATATGAGGCGGCCGCAACAGCATCGAATGGTCCCGGGACTTGCTCAGCAAGCGGCAGCCGGCAGCCACGAGCCAGAGCTGGACAGCCCCTGTCTCGATGGAATTCTCAGCCCTAAGAAGGCCCAGCTGTTGTTGGTGGTGCTGAAAAGATGCCAGGGCTTAGCAAGGGACTATGGAGAAGGCGGCGTCTTAGAGCAGGCTCCCTGCAAACAAACGCTGGGGTGGGTATGCGCTCCCAGGAGGTTTATAGCAGGATGGGCTCCTGGGAGACACACTGGAAGGAAGAGAGGAAGGCAAGGCTGGGCCGGGCAGAGGGAGAGGCTGACCTGCAAATGCAGAATCAACGGAGGCTGCAGCCAACCTTACCAGGGGCTTGGAGCTGGGAAGGCCTCCCGTGGAGGTGAGCAGGCAGGCCCTGATGTCTCATGCACCAGCCACTCATTGCCGCCGACTGTCATCTGGGAGGCGCTTCGCACTGCACAGGGGAGTTCCCACCAGCCCCGGCCGGGCCATGAGTGACAGGAAGTGAATGACGCGGTTGTGAACTGATACACTCGGGGCTAAGGGATGGCGTGTGAGCCTAAAGGAGGGAACTGAGTCAAGCACCCCAATATCCACCACAGTGGGGGCTGAAATCAGCCTCCTGGTCCATGCCCTTCCCCCCCACACACACACACCCCCAAACTACAGACCATGCAGCCAGAGCTGGATTTAGGGACAGGCAACACACAGAGGAGGGAACTGTTTGCCCAACTCGATCCCCAAACTGGGCTTCTGCCGTCGTCGGGGTCAGCAAAGTGATGTCCACGCCCAGGCCTGCCTTGTTGGACATGAGGCCAGGAGCCGGGGAGCAGCCACAACGCCCAGCTGGAGGCCCAAGGTAACCCCAGAGAGCCAGCGGGACTGTGGACCAGCTATGTGGGTGGTCCATCCAGACACAGGTCATCAAATTGTTTAAGTTGATTACATGTACATCCAGGTGCCACCAGACTCAAGAGGGAAACTTTTCCAAAGGCACATGCCCCCACAGTTCCTGCTTCAGAAAGCCTGGGGTGGGCCGAGGAATCCCTAGACTTCAGATTCTCCTGCCCAGGCCTTTGTGAGGCCTTCCCCCTAGACCAGCCTGAACTGATCGGTGCACAGACTCAACGCCGCGGAGAGGGCTAGGACGGCCATCCTTACTAAGTGTCATGAGTTGAGCGGGAACATCGTGCGCACTAAATGGGGAGAGCGCACGCCCTCCACTAGGGGGCGCTCAGGGCGCAGTTCCATCAGATCGTTGCGGAAAGGGAATGCGGTCTCAGTGAGACCAGAGCTTTCCGGGTAAGTTAGAAATCCAGGATTGTGTGTGACATTTCCTGGTGTTACCCATGTTATAGCCCCCGAAACCCAACCCGCGCGTCTGGTTCTGTTCTAGGGACACCAGCTCATGACTTCCCGTGTAGATCGCCCCAGATCGAGCAGGAAGAGGAACCCTAGATTGAACTGGTAGAAGGCCCTGCGCGAGTGGCTCAGTTGATTAGAACGTGGTCCCGATACACCAAGGTTGTAGGTTCGATCCCCGGTCAGGACACATACAAGAATCACCCAATTGCTTCTGCACCACTCTCTCTCTCCTCCTTCCTCTCAGTAAAAACGAGTCACCATACGTTTAGTGGCGGAAAACAACAGGAGTGTTTTACTGTAGAATTCTGGAGGTCGGAAGGCCAGAGTGGGTCTGACTGGCTAACATCAAGGTTTCCGCGGGTCGGCCATCTCTTTCTGGAGGATCCAGGGGCGAACCTGAGCTCCTGCCTCTTCCCGCCCCAATCCCTTGGCGTGTGGTCCCTTTACTCCATCTTCAAAGCCAGCAATGACCAAGCCAGGCCTCCTCACACTGCCTCTCTCTGACACCCACTCATCTCTCTACCTCTTCCACATCTAAGGACCCTTGTCATCACACGGGGCCCACGGGGAGAACCCAGGACAATGTCTCTACTGAAAGGTCAGTTGATTTGCAACCCTGACTTCAGCAGCCTTAGTTCCCCTTTGCCATGTGGTACAACGGACTCCCAGTCTCCAGGGATTCAGATGTGGACACACTGGGGAGGCATTAATTCTGCCTACCCAGCCCCTACACTAGTATTGTGGGCCTGCTGTACCTAATGGATCAGTCAGCCCAGGACGGTAGTGTTCCCACTTTACAGCTGAGAAAACTGAGGCTCAGAGAGTGCAAGCAATTCCCTGGAGGTCACACAGCACGGAGCTGAGACGTCAGCTCAGTCGTAACTGCCTCTGCAGTTGGGGACGGGGTGGGCGGCTGTGGTCAGGGTCCTGGGGAAAGTCACGCCGACACAGCAGAGCCACCGGCACCGACAGAGAGGGCTCTGGGAAGGGCCTGGGTTTGGTGGGGAGGGCGGGTGGCTAGATGGCAGGAGCTTGGCCAGCCCTTCAAAGCTGCCGGTA
>NW_006295183.1:1881506-1895224 GCF_000327345.1 Myotis davidii | reverse complement strand
AGAGGGGGTAGAGAGGACTCCATGATTGACAGCTCAGCAGATACCTTCCTGCACGGGTGTGCTGATTCTTAATAAAACAGAGTCATTTATCTCTGACGTCTATGGCCGGAGACAGAAACCATGTTGGGGGAAATGCCTTACTTTTAAAACACCCATTTGTTTCTTCCTCATCACCTACCAGTACGCAGATGCAGGTAGGAGTTATTTATTTGAGGTCCCTATTAACTGGCAATTACGTTGCTAACACGCTATGAAGAACGCAATGAGGCGGTGAGAGCAGCCTTCTCGGGCTGTGCGAGCAGGGCTGCAGACGTGGCCAGAGACCCCGCCACACCCTGTGACAGGGACTGTGACCCAGCAAGCCCAGAAAGGCCAATCGTTGGCGGCAAAAGTCAAGGACCCTGAGCTCTGAGACTGGGAACTTGGGGGTTCAAGAGGCACCAGCGAAGGTGATGGTGGATTGTCCTTCGGCTGCAATGGAGCTGGCAGCAGGACCCAAGCATGGCGAGGAAGGGGAAGGCTCCAGGACTTGAGGGTGGGAGCCCCACAGCTTAACGTTCACCCCCAGAATAGGAACATCTGCCGTTCCCACAGCACCTACTGTGTGCTGAGCACTTGGCGGGCAGCTCACCGTGGGAGAGCCATCACTGGCATGTATCAGCACGCTCACTGCGGGTAGTAGTGTCCTTACGTCTCACAAAATCCTGCCAGAAGTTTCCCCAGTTTTCCAGGTGAGAAGCCCAAGGCACAGAGAGGTCAATTCACCTGCCTCTGATCACACAGCTCAAGAGCTGAGACTCATACTTAGGTGGATGGGCACCCAGGGGAGGAGGGACAGGCCTCCCCTTGCTCTGCCAGGCTGGGCTGGGCAACCAAGAGTCCCCAGGGAGTGCCCAGCCACTCCCCCACTTCCCCAAATCTACCACCCACTGCAGGCAACCCTGCCTGGGTCTCTGCTGCTGCCGCCCACCTGCCATTGACAAGGGTCTCGGTCTGGGAGCCGAAGGGAGGCGGGTGAGGGAGGCGGGTGAGGGAGGCAGGGCCACCCCTCGCCAGCTGCCTGCTCTGACCCTGATGCCGATCGCCCTTCCGCTTGTTTATTATCCAGCCTGCCTCAAAATGTGTACCAAAGCCGTGTCATGGCAACCGCTCCGATGGGAAGATTGATTTCTTCCATTTAAGGTGAAATTGGTTCAGTCCGGAGGCCCCACGCAAAACCCTCCCATCTGCTAAGAAGACCCCGCTTGACAAAGGCAGAGTCCAGAGAGCCGGAGCCCTCCGGGGAGCTGCAGGCCTTCGCGGCTCCTGGGTCCCAAGGCGGCGCCCTCCGTGGCGAGGAGGACAAAAGCATGGAAGGACGCAGCACAGAGGACAGGCACTGCCATCACACCCACCGACTGGCGAGGGCATGTCTCCTCCCCTCCGATACCTAAATGAGGACACTGAGGCAACGCAATGTGAAGAAACTCATCCACGCGACATAGCGAACTAGGTCTGTCCACCCCTAAATCTACAGGGCGCTCTCCAGAACCTACTAACAGGAGGAGTTTGTCTCCCAAAGTCAATTCCCTGAGATCCGGAAACCACGTCCTGAAATGAACTGCCATAAAGCAGGCCGCGCTCTCCCGCAGGAACCATGTCAGCGGCCTGGTGTGGGCTCCTGATCAATGGCTGGGCGTCCAGTACTTCATAACGATGACTAACCCCGTGTCACAGATATAAATGCGCAGTCACTAGAAACGTCTTAATAATCAGCCCAAACATAAACTGTAAAAGTCACGTAAAATCTGTCACAAGTCCTAGCACTTGGGAATAAATACAATGCGCACATTTGTCACAGAGAAACCCCGAAGTATTATAAATAATGCATACATTCAACACATAAAAAATAGAGTTCTTCTGTATCATAAACTTAGCTTTAAAGTAATAAGTTGCTATAGCAGAATTATAGAACTGCAGGGGATGGAGGGACCTTCAATATTACGTATCCTAGTCCCCATCTGATGCTGGCATCCTCACCACAACAGCGCTGCCAGGATCTTCCAGCCTCTACTTGTACACTCCCAGGGACGGGGAGCTCACTACCTCCTTGGCCTCCTAGTCTACTTTAAGTTAGACCTCCCTGTAGCTGCTCCCCATGCATCCTGTGGTTGCTTGAAAGGAATAAACACAGCAATGCAATCAGGGTCTGGCCAGGGCAGAGCCAGTGGGAGTCCTGCCCTTGGTTAATGCTTTGTCACCTACTAGTTATATGACGAGGCAATTCATTCCATCCCTAAAAGCCTCCATTGTCCCATCTGTTGCCTGGGCATTGGTAACAGTACCTACCTACAATAGGGCACTGTTCCCAGGACCAAATAAGGTGCCCCATGTTCGCTAGCATTATCTTCATTAACATTACCCCAGCCACTGACCAAGTGTCCGCAGTTTCTCCCATATGTGGCTCCCCTGTCTTTGGGCGGTTGCTCCTGATTTTCATTTTAAAGCTCAAGTGCAAGGCCTTCAACTAATCCTTGTAATGCTGCATAGTGTTATTTTAAATCAGTGGGTGGAAAATTGCTAGGAGGAAACATCAGGGATATGAGGGGTTTCTGGCTAAACCAACCTAACAGGATTCTTTTTTCTTTCATATATATTTAAATTGATTTATTTCAAAGAGAGGAAGGGAGAGAGAGAGAGAAACATCACTATGGGAGAGAACCATTGATTGGCTGACTCCTGCACACCCCCTTCTGGGGATCGAGCCTGACACCTGGGCATATGCCCTCACTGGGCATCAAACCGTGACCTCCTGGTCTATAGGTCGATGCTCAACCCCTGAGTCACACCGGCCGGGCCTAACAGGATTCTTGCTGATCACACCTCACCTGGGGGTTGGTGCAGGATGAGGGACCTGCTCAGACTCAAGATGAGCAGATATCGAGGGTGGAAGGTTCTGGTTAACCTAACTTGGCAGGGTTCTTACTAAAACTGGATTTTACAAGGAAGTGCACAGATGGGCCAAAGAGAAGGCTCCGGAGCCTGACTAAAGCTTACACTAAAACCCCCCACCACTCCACTCTACTTTTCTCAAAGGACGCCTTTTGGCAAAATGGACCCAAGTCTCCCCAAAACGTCGGTCTAAGCAACTGTAAATGGTCCCTGAGAACAGTCACAGGTGGTTCTGAAGACGCCCGTCAGTTCTCCTCAACGGCCACTAGATGGCAACATTGTGCATCATTTGCTTTCCAAAGAAAGCAGCTAGGGGAACCAACACACGGTGTCTAAATGAATCAAAGAGTAATGCAATGGAGGAAGGAGGGAAGGGGGAGGCAGGGACTTGAATTCCAGCTCCCCCGCCTTCTCCGCAGCTAGGCAACCTTGCACACGCCCTTTAATCCCCAAGAGCGTCTGCACCTACAAGCCCTAGAGGCGGGACCTGCTCCTAAAGCGGTGATTAAATCCCTGGGTGCATATCATGCTCTCCTGGGGAGCTTGAAAAAACAGTTGCCCTCCCAGACCAATGAGATCAGAAACTCTAGGTGTACCTTCCCCTAATCTGGTATTCAGAAGAAGAAGAAGAAAAAAAGAGAGACTACCAAGAGAACTGCAGCCCTAGCCGGTTTGGCTAAGTGGATAGAGGATTGGCCTGTGGACTAAAGGGTCCCAGGTTCGATTCCAGCCAGAGGCACATGCCCAGGTTGTGGGCTTGATCTCCCCCCGCCAACCCCCACCTGCCCCCGGATGTGCAGGAGGCAGCCAATCAATGATTCTCTCTCATCATTGATGATTCTAGCTCTCTCCCTTCCTCTCTGAAATCAATAAAAATATGTTTTTAAAAAAATGAGAGAGAACTACAGAGTGCAGCGTGGGGTGGGAAGGGGTGGAGGGGGCACTGCTCTAAGGTGTAGTTCTCAAGCTTGAACAGCATCAGAACCCTTTGAAGCTCTGAAATACACAGATCCCTGGGCACCAGCCCCAGAGTTTCCGACGTAGCTGGTCTGGGTTGGGGCCCAAGAACTGGCAGATGATGTGGGTCAGGGCCATGGGGAGAGAGGAGTGAGCTAACACATACAGAGCCCTGAGCCCCACGTCTGGCACCAAGAAAACCCTCCGTCGATGTCGGCTACTCCTTTCCTTAACTCACTGCTGTGTTTCCGGACCACATGGGGGTCACTCTGGCACCCACCTGGGTCCAGCTCTGAAGCTAGACACCCCGCCATCTACCAGCTTATGCCCGGGAGTGAATCTCTGAGCCTTGATTTCACATCTGTAAAATGGGAGTAAAACCCTCTACCTTGCTAGGATGTGGTGAGAGAAGATGACATATGTGAAGTACCTGGCACAGGGTAAATCACAAGAATTGGTAGCTAATCTTCCTGCCCTTGGATTCAAAAATGATGTCTTAGGTGTGATACCGAAAGCACAACAGACAAAAGAAACACTATATATAAATTGGGCTAAATTCCACTTCATTCTATTTCAAAGGACAGACACCATCAAGAAGAGATGACAACCCAGAAAATGAGAGAAACCATATATCTGATAAGGGGCTTATATCCAGAACATATAAAAGCTCTTAAACAAAAATAAATAACTCACCCTGACCAGTTTGGCTCAGTGGATAGAGCGTCGGCCTGCAGACTAGGAGGTCCTGGGTTCGATTCCGGTCAAGGGCATGTACCTTGGTTGCGGGCACATCCCCAGTACAGGGTGTGCAGGAGGCGGCTGATGGATGTTTCTCTCTCATCGATGTTTCTAGCTCTCTATTCCTCTCCCTTCCTCTCTGTAAAAGATCAATGAAATATATTGAAAATAAATAAATAAATAACTCAACTAAACACAGGCAAATAATTTGAAGAGACATTTTCCCGAAGAAGATATACAAATAGCCAATAAGCATGCAGAGATTCTCCACACCATTCGTCACATGGGAACGCCGATCAAAAGCTCAGTGAGATGCCACTTCAGATCCACTAGGATGGTTAGAATGAAAAGCAAACAAACAGATGCTAACAAGGGCCGGTGAGAACGTACAGGAAATGGAGTGCTCACATACAATGCGGCAGCCGCTCTGGGGAATTGTTTGGCAACTCCTCAAAGATGACATTTAAAGTTACCATACAACCCAGCAGTTCCACTCCTAGATCCGTACCTCAAGAAAATTAAAACGAGGCTCACATAAAAACTTGTACACGAGTATTCATAGCGGTCTTATTTACAGTGGCCCAAACGGAAACCCAGAGGTCCACCAACTGATGAACGGATAAGGAAATGTGGTACATCACACACCTGAAAGGTACTGAGGCATAAAAAGGAATGAGGTTCTGCTACATGCTACCATCGGGACGAACCCTGGAAACCGGTCACAAAGACCACAGATTGTATGATTCCATTTGTATGAAATGTCCAGAATAGGCAAATCCGTAGAGGCAGGAAATGGATGCGTTGTTGCCAGGGATTGGGAGGAAGGGAAGGGAAATGACGGCATCGGTTTCTTCTGGGGCTGATGCAAATGTCCTGGGATCAGTTAGCGGTGACTGATGTACAACTCTGTGAATATATTTTTAAAAATAATGACCAGTATGCTTTAAAGGGGTGAGCTTTATGATATATGAAATATACCTCAATACAGCTGTAATTTTGAAAAGGAGAATATCTACCCTAGCCGGTTTTGTTCAGTGGATAGAGCATCGGCCTATGGACTAAAGGGTCCTGGGTTCAATTTTGGTCAAGGGCACATGGACCTCGGGTGCAGGCTCCTCCTGGCCCAGGCCCTGGTCAGGGCACGTGCAGGAGGCAACCAATCGATGTGTTTCTCTCTGTCTTTCCGTCTCTTCCACTCTCTCTGAAAATCAATAAAAAAAATATCCTTGGGTGAAGATTTAAAGAAATAAAAATAAATAAACAAAAGGAGAATATTCTTTATTGTTGTTTGTCATGGAGAAAATGATATTTGGTTTGGATTTCAGGGAGTGGGAGGGGCCAGAGCTTCTTGGGGAGGTGGCACGTGCAAAGGCCCTGTGGCCCAACAGAGCACTGTGCTTGCAGGGACTCCATCCCCCAGCACACTGAATGCAGGGCTCCAGGGGGCAGCAGGGCCTTGAATGCCAGGCTAAGGAGCTTGTGCCTTGCCCCAAGGAGTGAAAGATAGTGGCTGTCACATCAGAATTGGCACCAAACAGCAGACTGGTGAGAACCGAGGTAGGATGGGGTGAGGCAATGCATGACCCTGACCCTCTGGGGTGAGGGAGGACCAGAGTGGAGATTCCAGAGCAGAAGGCCTGTCAGGGGGACTTCACACGCCCCCACCCCACCAAACTCCACCACCCGAACCCCAGTCCTCCTCCACTCCAGTCACGGTCCACCACGTGTTTCCTGTGAGTGGCCCCAGCCGGGACTCAGAATAGGAAGGACACTTTTCCAGAAATACAAACAGGCCGGGGAAGCTGTTCTCAGAGTCGGTCCCTGAGCCCAAGGCAAGGCAACTTGAGGTGGCAGCCAGATCCACGGGCACAAGGGAGGGTGGAAACAGCCCCCACAAAAGATCCCCGCTTCCTCCTCTCGGCTGGTCCCCCCCAAATCCCCCTCCGGTTCCCACAGGAGAGCCCAGCACGGCCTGCCCTTTCTTGCCACCAGACTCGTTAGCACCGTGTGTAGACTGAGTGTGACCAGGCTCAGAAACAGCCTGTGAGGATGATGAGCTCTGGCACAGGGGCTGGTTGAGTCTCTCGTTTCCCTCGTGGTTCTCAGTGGCATGGCAGGTGGGTACGCTGGGGGACTCCCCAAGCCCTCCCCAGCCTGAGTGATCCGCTCCATCCCATCTGCTACACTCCCTTTCTCTCCCCTTGCTGGACTGTGGCCGGGGCCCTGCCTCAGGCTACAGGGGTGAGGGCGGTGGAGGCGGCCTGGAGAAGGGACGGACCGGGCAGGCAGGAGGCAGAGGGCCAGGCTTGCCACGTTCTGGCCCTGCCGCCACACTGCCGTGCCGTGGGCCGGGGCCAGGCCGTGCATGCCCCATTGAGAGGCAGCACCAACCGGCCCTGCGCCCCCTTCCTGCCCGCAGATGGGGAAGCCACCGACCCATTGTTCTCCAGGAGGACACAAGGAATGTGGGGCCCGGAGACAGGAAGCCCTGGCTTCCGTGGGGGGAGGTCTCTCGGCCGAGCTCTGGCCTGTCCATGTCCAGACAGGGAGGCCTTGGACCCTTCGTGCCCCTCCCAGCTCTCTGAGCCACGCTGCTGCATGGCCTGACCTCTCTGTGCCCCTGCGGGAGACGAGGGTACAGAAGGCTTGCTTAATGGGGTAACAGGGCAGATGATTCCAGATGATGGAGGGGGAAGGCTCCCCAAAGCCTGGCCCTCCCTTGCCGTGGCTGCACCCCTCAGCCCCAGTCATGCAACCTAAACACATACCTGGTCACAGCCATGTGGGTGCCTTACAAATCCCACGCGTGCTCTTGCATGTACACATGTAGCCACACGGCTGCTAAACGAATGCGCATGTGGAAACTGTGCCCGCCCCTCACCTGTGTACATGTGTGGCCATGATGTGGCATCACTGTCATGACTCACGTTAGCTGAGCACCTACTGCATGCCAGAGACTGCTCTGTGCACTTCACTTGAGTCATCTCAACTCCTCCTCCCAGCTGCCCCATGAGAGACACCCAACCACTCCCATTTCACAGAAGGGGAAACTAAGGCACAAAGGCGACGGGGGTTGTCCAGGGTCAGCAGAGCTGTGAGTGGCGAAGGCGGATGTGCCCAGGACCTGGCGTGGGACACCCCCTGAGCCCTCACGTCCGTGGGCTCCTTGCTTCTCCCCTCCACCCAGTTCCCCTCACGCTTGGTTTCCTAGCAGCCTCCCCTGGCTGCTGTGAGAGGAAAGTGAGAAACATCTGGGAAAGTGCTCAGTGGGAGCGGCATTGTTCTCACGTCCGGACTCCAACCCCTGGTCAGCCAGTCCTTTCCTGGTCAAGAGGAGGCCTCTCGCTCCAGTCCTCCCGCCCACCCAGCTCCAGACGGCACGCTCAAGGCCCTAACTTGGGGTTACAGCCTGTGACCTCTCCCTGGCCTGACCGCAGGCCACCAGCCTAGACGGGGCGATTCTCCTAAAATCCAGGGCTCCTGAGGCCCCTGCTTGGGGCGAGGCACCCAGGTGTGAGCCTCCCACTGCCTGAGCTCTCAGTGTGGCACGGGTTCCCTTTCACTACCCGGCTTCCTCCCCAGCCAGTCCCCTCAAACCTCCGAGCTTCCCGGTGGAATGCCTTCTCCTTCCCAACTGGCTTTGCTGCTCCCTCGGCCCAGCCGTCCTGCTGTACTTGGGGAGCTCCTGACCATCCTCTCCAAACAGCGAGGGGACTCCACTGTCCAGCAGCTACTCAGGCAACTCCCTGTGCACACCCGGCTGGGGGCACACACCTCAGCCACCAGCCTGGCCCCACCCGGCACAGCACACACTGGGCATCTGACTCTCCCATCAAAGTGGGGACACAGCCAGGACCAGCCTGAGTCAGCTCTGTGTCCTTTGTGCCCAGCTCAGAGCTACGCAAAACTTGGGCATCAAAATGTGGGCATCGTTAAATTGATTTTAAATACGGACTGAGCATGAAACATTTTAAACAATGGCAGGTTGTCAGGAGTCGGGTGCTATAGAGGGTGCACTAAACTGGGAACCGAAAGATGAAGGTTGGAATCCTGGCTCTGCTACTCGGGAGCTGTGTGACCTCGGGTAAGTTACACAGCCTCTCTGAGCCTCGGCTCCCTTCTCAGGGAACACGAATAGTATTTCCAATGCCCAGGCTGTTGTGGGGAGTCGTCACATACATGAGAAAAGAGGGGCGGAGCCTAATAGGCTTTGGGACTGAACAAGTTGGGGGCAGGGTGGGATAGAGCCTTCCCAGGGGGCAAAATACCTTCCAGGATGGGGCGCTAGGAAGGCTGGGTGGAAGGGAGAGCTGAGCACTGGACTAGGAGGGTGTGGGCTGGCAGGGGTAGAAAGAAAAGGGCATCCAGGTGGCAAGGACAGCACAGGCACAGGCCTGGAGGCCAGGGCAGCTCAGCCTAAGAGTGGATCGAGGGGGTTCTGCCAGGCTCAGCACACTCATTTGAGCCCTGGTTCACTTCCCGGGGTCTCCACCCTCAGCCTGGCACAGAGCTGGGTACCACGCCCCACGCCGGGCTAAGAGGTTGGTTGGCTGATTGCTAGTAATTGATTGGTTGAGTGAGTGAGTGCCTCCTTGAAGCCTTTGAGAAAAGGACCCACTGTGCACTGCAATATGCCACGCCTTGTGTCTACTCAGCATGCCAGTGGCTCATCCACCCATTCATTCACTCATTCGTGCCTTCATTCATTCAATGGCCCCTGCTCTGTGCCCACCCTAAGCTCAGCTCTGGGCACCCAAAAGTGAGCTCTCCCCATCCCTGCCCTGAGGAACTCTCCCTGTTCCTGTGAAACCACAGCTGCTCCTTTTGGCTGCTCTGCCTCCCTCCCAAGTCCCCGTAGCCCACTCCACACTGACCCCCATTCTTTTTCCCCTAAAGGTTGCAGCCACCCCCTTCCCACCCCCCACAGCAAAGCCTGGGAGCTTCCCCAAGTCCCACTGGGCATTCATGCAGCAGCCTAGCCTCCAAGCCCTGCACGCTCGCAGCTCACAGGCCACCCTGCCCTTTCCTCCTCAGACTAGGACAAAACATTCCAGAGGAAGGAAGGCTTCCAAGCTCTTTATATGAGGCCTGCATTGTCCTAATTCCACAACCAGATAAAGACACTACAAAGAAAGAAACTGCAGGCCAATATCCCCGGTGAACATAGGTACGAAAACACTCAACAAAATATTAGCAAATCGGATCCAGCAATACATTCAAAGATCATGCACCATGACCAAGTGGGATTTATTCTGGGGATGCGAGGCTGGTACAGTATTTGCAAATCGGGAACTATGATACGTCAGATGAACAAAATGAAGGACAAAAATCACATGATCATATCAGGGGATGCGGAAAAAGCATTCGACAAAATCCAGTACCCATTTATGATAAAAACTTTCAGCACAGTGGGAACGGAGGGAGCACATCTCAACATGATAAATGCCATATATGACAAACCCACAGCCAACATCCTACCACACGGGCAAAAACTAAAAGCATTTCCCATAAGATCAGGAACAAGGCAGGGATGTGGGCTTTCACCACTCTTATTCAGCATAGCACTGGAAGTCCTGGCCACAGCAATCAGACAGGAGGAAGAAATAAAAGGCATCCAAATTGGGAAGGAGGAAGTGAAACTGTCATTATCTACAGAGGAGATGATACTGAACATGGAAAACCGTAAAGACTCCACCAAAAAAAAGTACTAGATTTAATCATAGAATTTGGCAACGTAGCAGGATACAAAATTAACATCAAGAAATGAATGGCATTTTTATACACCAATAATAAACTCTCAGAGAGACCAAAAAAAACAATCCTGTTGACTTTTGCAACAACAACAACGAAAGGATGCCTAGGAATAAACTTAACCAAGGAGGTAAAGACCTGTACTCAGAAAGCAATAGAACATTGAAAAAAGAGAGAAAGATACAAACAAATGGAAGCATATACTGTATTTATGGAGAGAAAGAATTAACATCATTAAAATGTCCATACTACCCAAAGCAATCTGTAGATTCAAGGCAATTCCTATTAAAATATCAACATCGTATTTCACAGATCTACTATAGAACAAATATTCCAAAAATATACATGGAACCAAAAAAGACCCCAAATAGCCTCAGCAATCCTGAGAAAGAAGAACAAAGTTGGAGGGATCACAATACTGGATATCAAACTATACTACAAGCCCATTGTGATCAAAACAGCCTGGTATGGGCACAAGAACTGGCACATAGATCAATGGAACAGAGACCGCAGAAATTGACCCACGCCATTATAATCAATTAATATTTGACAATGGAAGCAAAAGCATACAATGGGATAAAGACAGTCTCTTCCATAAATGGTGTTGGGAAAATTGGACAAGCACATGCAAAAAAATGAAACTAGACCACCAACTTACACCATACACAAGAATAAACTCAAAATGGATAAAAGAGTTAAATGTAAGTCATGAAACCATAAAAATCCTAGAAGGAAACATAAATAGTAAAACCCAGATATCTCACGTAGCAGTATTTTTTGACAATACATCTCCTAGTGCAAGAGAAATGAAGGGGAAAATAAACAAATGGGACTGCATCAAACTAAAAAGCTTTGGCACAGCACAAGAAACCATCAACAAAATGACAAGGGAACCCCATTGTATGGGAGAACATATTTGCTAATGATACATCTGACAAGAGGCTAATTCCCAAAATATATGAAGAACTTACACAACTTTAACACCAGGAAAACAAACAATCCAATTAAAAAATGAATAGACACTTCTCCAAAGAGGACATACAGATGGCCAATAGACATATAAAAAAATGCTCAAAGTCACTGATCATCAGAGAGATACAAATTAAAACTACATTGAGGTATCCCCTCACACCTGCCAGAATGGCTACCACCAATAAATCAATAAACAACAAGTGCTGGTGAGGATGTGGAGAAAAGGGAACCCTCGTGCACTGCTGGTGGGAAGGCAGACTGGTGCAGCCACTGTGGAAAACAGTATTGAGTTTCTTCAAACAATTTAAAATGGGATTGACATCTGACCCAGCGATCCCTACCTGAGAATCCCAAAACACTAATCAGAATGAATATATGCACCCTTCTGTTCATAGCAGTGCTATTTACAATAGCTAATGTCTGGAAACAGCCCAGACATTAGCCCAGACATGTAGGTGAGTGGATCAAAAAGCTGTGGTATATTTACCCCATGGAATACTATGCAGCTGTAAGAAAAGAAGGATCTCTTGCCCTTTTCGACAGCATGGATGGACCTGGAGATTATATGTCAAGTGAAATAAGCCAGGCAGAGAAAGACAAGTATCACATGATCGCACCCACATGAGGAATCGAATGAACAACATAAACTGACAATCAAAATAGGTCTGGAGACAGAGAAGCATGGAACAGGCTGTCAGATCTCAAAGGGAAGGGGATGTAAGTGTAAGGAGGGGACAGGAAGAGATTAACCGAAGAACATATACGCATATTAGTATATGCATAGCCCATAGCCACAGACAACAGTGTGATGAAGGCCTGGGGTGGGGCAGGGGTGGGTGGAGGAAGAAAAAGTGGGGGTGGGAGGGTAAGGAATGGGAAATATCAATAATGCTGTCAACAATAAAAAAAAATTTTAAACCACCTTTTAAAAAAAAAAATCTTTGCATGCAGGCTAGCCCATTCCAGTAAGGATCTTGAAACCGGTCAAGTGACGGTCTGGCTCTACGTCATCCTGGTTTTACATCTGAAGGTCAGATCTCCCAGACCTGGGATGACTGAAGGTCAGGGACTGCACCTTCTGAAGGTAGCTGCTAGGACCCTTACGCAAACACGCCGTTTATCGACAAGCCACATCCTAGTCAGGGTCCACATGTACAGAAACCATGTCAAAAGGATGGTGGGGGGGAGCAGGGGGTGCCACTCCCCACTGTACAGACACAGAGGACAGGAGATCTGGGGGGAAGGGGGTGGGGGGAGGAGACGGCCCCTGGATGAGAAGCCTGGTTCAGAATTTCTTCATTATTATTTTTTTAAAACATCACCCAAGGATCTTTTTCCACTGCTTTTTAGAGAGAGTGAGAGAGAGAGAGAAAGACAAAGAGAAACATCGAAGTGAGAGAAACACATCGATTGGTTGGCTCCTGCATGAACCCTGACCCGGGCCCGGGCTGGGGCCGAGCCTGCAAATGAGGTGCCTGCCCTGGACCGGAATCGAACCCAAGAACCTTTGGTCCTCAGGCCGACACTCTATCCACTGAGCCAAACGGGCTGGAGTCTGGTTCAGAATTTCTGTTCCACCAGCACAGGCTCCGGCCGAGGCAAGCACTGAATTCCCAGGCTCTGCTTCCTCATCTGTACAATGGGAATCATAATAGTCTGTCCCCCAGCGTTGGCAGGAGCCTGGAGGAGAAGTCCCAGGAGAGAGCCCAGTGCACTGCCAGCACACACAGGCCGCAGTCCTCAACCAGGAGTGTGCAGACACTGCCTGGGAGGTCCCGAGGTCAGGTCTCGGGGGTCCATGGTCAGCCATCCTGACTCCACTGGGCTGAGGAGGGGCCAGGACCCTGCATTTCAACACATACTCCCCCAAGTGATTCTGAGGCAGGCAGAGAAACAGCTGCTCAATAAATGCTTGTGGTGGCCCTGGCCGGGTGGTTCAGTTGGTTAGAGGGCCGTCCCGATATGCCAAGGTTGCGAGTTCGAGCTCCAGGCAGGGCACGTACAAGAAGCAGCCAATGAATGCATGGATAAGGAGAACAACAAATTGATTCTCTCTCTCTCTCCCCCGCCCTCACGCCATCTAAAATCAATAAATAAAAATTAAAATAAATTAAATAAAGAAATGCTTGTCGTTACCGTTATTTATTTTCATTGTCTCACTTGATGCTCAGGACAGTTCTGCAAAGTCTGACCGGGTAACCCACGGCATAGGTGCCAAAGAGGCTCAGAGACGCAAGCCAGCGGCCCCGGGTCACACAGCCAGCCATGGGCCACGGGAGGATGGAACTGGGTCTGCCAGGCCCCAAAGCCAGGCCTCTCCAAGCAGGACGTGCCAGGGCCCCCTCCCTGGGCAGCTTTTGTCCTGCAGA
>NW_006295183.1:1870951-1881328 GCF_000327345.1 Myotis davidii | reverse complement strand
TGCTTCCTCCTCTGGCTGCTAATCAGGGCTCGCACGCCATCCCGTTTCCTGCCGGCCTACCGGCTGCCTCACTTGCTCCCGATGGCACTTCCTGGCCTTGTGCCTTCCTTTTACCTCCTTTGCCTCCAGAAGGGTTAGATGGGGCCGAAATCGGGCCTGCTGGGGCCTGAATCACCTGGGCATGGCGAGACTGCCCCCACCCCAGGGCACAGGCCTGGATGGCCATCCCTGGTTTACAACAGGGCAGGACAGCGGGCTTCAGGGCAGAGTCAACTTCCCACAGACTGGGAACACAAAGGGAATCGGCAGGCGGTGCCAGGACAGGCCCATCACGGTCTGCCACCAGCACCGGGTCTGAGACCCAGCAGGAAGTGAGGCCCGCCCTCTCTGTGGGCACATACGGCACCGAGGCAGGCGGCTGGCCCGGGCGGGGTGAGGGTCTGGAGCACCAGGGACAGCGCTGGCCGGCTCCTCTGTGCTCACCCCCGCCCTCCGGCAGGAGAAGGTAGAGTTAATCCTGGAGAAGGAAACACTAGGCTTTGTTTGTTCATTCCACAAGCAGCGATCCAACGTGCTGACCCCACTCACAGGCCACCTCCTCCCCAGCAGGTCGCCCTTCTCTCCCCAGCCTCGCCTGGCTTCCCTGACCCTGGGCAACCCCTCAACACATAAACATCGCTTCACACTCACACACACACACACACACACACACACACCAGCCCTAACCGGTTTGACTAAGTGGATAGAGCGTCAGCCTGCGGACTCAAAGGTCCTGCATTTGATTCGGGTCAAGGGCATGTACCTCGGTTGCAGGCTCAATCCCCGGCCCTGGTTGGGGCGCGTGAGGGAGGTAACCAATCGCTGTGTCTCTCTCACATGGATGTTCCTCTCTGTGTGTCTCTCCCCCTCCCTTCCACTCTCTCTAAAAATCAATGGGAAAATATCCTCAGGTGAGGATTAACAACAAACAAACAATAGAGCCTCCCACCTCTCTGCCCCCATTCACTGCAAGTCTTGGGCAGGCGCTGTGACCACATCTACCTCCACTTCCTCACCGCCCCCGCCCCACTTCACTGGCCCCCTCTGTCCTGTCCACTCCTTTCCATTAACCTCCTCTGCCACCGTCACTGATGACCTCCGTTTTCCAAGTCCACGCTCGCTTTCCCAAGGCTGACCCAGCTGACGCCCTGCTCTCACGTGGTGTCCCCGGCTTCCCTCCTTCGTCCCTGGGCGCTCGTCACTACAGCTACAAACCTCAGAGCCCCAAGCCTCCCTCCCCGTAAGCACACCCACGCCACGGCTTCAGGTACCGCCAGAAAGGAGCTCCCAGCTTCCAAACCTCATCTCCAGGCCGCCTGTACCCACCCATCTCCAACTGCCAACTTGGCATCGCCACCTGGGTGTCCAAGGGCCATCTCACACTCAACATGCCCCAAACAGAGAAATCTTTATCTCTCCCTCCCCCCAAAATGCCCCCCCCCACGCCAGGCCCCATCTCCAAACTAGTGTCCACTGGCTTACTGAGTGCCCCTGGGCAAGGCCCGCCCGCTCCCTCTCAGGTCTCTGCCCAGCTGGGTCATGGAACCAGTTTGGGGACTTCCCAACCCTTCATTCATCCATGGAAAAACAGGGGCTGCTGTTGAAAGGACAGACACCCCGCGCCCGCCCGGGGAGATTCCAGTTAGCCTGGGGTGGGGCCCTGGTGCCTGTAGTTTATAAAAGCTCCTCGTAGGACTCCCATAGGAATCTGAGACACCCACCCTCACCCCCTGCCCCCATGAGCTCTGGTCCTGCCTCAGCTTCCCTGTCTTCCCATCTGCAATTTGAATCTTATTTATCTCAACAGCCCTGTGGGGTTAAAGGCTCTGATTATCCCCATTTTACAGATGAGGAAACTGAGGCTCAGAGGGACACGACGGGCCCACAGTCACATCAGAAGCAGAACCAGGACACTTGACTCCATCCGATATTCCTAAACCCACACGAGGCCAGGCTGGCACTCTGAGTGGGAACCCATGGCCACCCTACCGGGGAGAAGCCAGCGGGCCCTCCAGGGCCAGGAGCTGCTGTCTGTTCCCCTTCTGCCGCCCACCACACCCCCAAGGCCCCCGAAGGCTCCCCAGATCCTGCGAAGTCTGCCCTTCCCCCCGTGGGACAGGAGGTCACCTGGGAAAGCCGGCCCTGGGACCCAGGCTGGCCCCAGTGCCCAGAGCTATAAAACGACACCGGCTCTTGGGGGTCACAAGAAGGATGATGAGCTTATGGCCCCAGATCTGAGGCCTGGGGTTGGGCTGTGAACGGAGTGTCCCAGGCGGGTCCAGGGCTCAGCCTCCGTGGGGCTGGCCACGGCCGGGCTGGGCCAAGGTGGCCGCCCACTGCAGGGCCTGCCTATCTGCAGCCAGTGCGGCCTCACAAAGAAACAATAACAGGAAACCAGCCCCGGGGGGAAGTGGACCAGGGCCAGCTGGAAAACCTGAAGGGCGGCAGCCTCACTCGCTGCCCCTCCATCGGCGGAGCTCCGCGGGGCTGCACAGCGCGCAGCCAGACAGACGGGCAGATTGGCGGACTGACGGAGCACAGACACCTCTCCGCCTGCAGCTCGGTGAGTGAGCCCTGATCCAGCCCAGACCCACCGCCACGTGCCCACAACAGGAAGGGGTGCCTTTTGCCCTCACGCAGGATGGCTGCTGTTGGGGTCCCAGGGAAGAGCCAGGCCCCGGGAAGACGGACGGTCTCCCCCTGGCACAGAGCAGGGCTGGGAAGTCCACGAACGGGCGTCTTCAGGGCTGAGGGAGGGCAAGGCCTAGGCTCTCCCCACGTAGATTCTCCCACCCATGACTCCCCTCGGGGCCGGGCGCAGAGAGGGCAGGATGCCCAGCACGCCATGGCCTGACTGGCACCCAGGCCTAGGCTCCCCCGAATGCCCCTTCTCCAGGGGAGAGGGTTACCTGGGGCGTGTCATCGTGCCCGTCCCGCAAGGCTCTGTGCTGGGAGAGGGGCCCTGGAAGGGGAGCTCTGAGCCTCAGCCCCGCTGCGCCCCCATTTTCAGAATGGACAAGCTGAGGCCCTGCCTTAGAAGCTGTGGGGCCCACTTTCTCCCCTGACACCCAGATTCCCACGGCCCTCCTAGATTAGGGAGGCCCCTCAAAGGGCTTGAAGGCAGTGGCCTAGGGTGGGAGCCCAGCCCGGGGACTGCGGTCCTGGGTGCCGGTCCCCGCTCTCCCGCTCACTTCCCGTGTGACTTTGGGACAACGACTCCGTGTTGTCAAACCTCAGTCTGCTGGTCTGAACAAGGACAGGGCCTTTCTACGTCCACTGTGGGCCCTGGAGGCGATGCCCATTGTTGTCCTACCACCAACCACGCCGGGAGTCAGACATAGCCCTTCCCGTTCCTCAGCGGAGGAAACTGAGATTTGAGGACGTGAAGTAAGAGCTGGGGTGGGGGGTTCGGACCAGGGTCTTGTACCCCGAAGCCCAGGCTCTTCCTCCTCCGTGTCTCAACTTTCTCCGCCGTGAACCGAAGCACACGGTCTCTCCGTGAGTCGATGTCCGAGGGAAAGCGCACACCTGGCCCCAGGAGGTGCCGCAGTGGGGCATCTTCGAGAAATCGCAGCTGGGTGTGCCTGCCACCCCCCAGCTGACTGTGGCTGTGGCTGTCATTACGGTTTTGGCCCCCGAGACCAGTGGTCCCCAGTAGGAGTGAGGGAGGAGGGGAAGGCCAGAGGATCTGAGCTCAGCCCTAGAGGGCAGCAGGTGACCTCCAGGAACCTGGGGTCAGACAGCCCTGCCCCCTGTGGTGAGGGGCCAGGGGAGCCACCCACTGACCTTGAAGGGGTTAACCTGCCCGCCCTGGAGTCGGACCTGAGCGATTGTGCCGCTGAACAAGGGCCGGACACGGGCAGGAAGCTGGAGGGGCTGTACTTATTTTCTCCCAAAGCTGATGACTCACAGCTCTGCCGCTGCCTCGGGGACGCAAGGTGGACACAGTGGCCACCAGCTCGGGGGACAGCTTGGGCCCTTTCCCGTGCGGACCATGCCTGCTCCATCCGTCACTTTTCTGCACCCCCTCGGCGGCCCTGAAGCTACTAAAAACATGCCCATTGCACAGATGGGACCACAGAGGCTGAGTGGTCAGTCCAAGGTTACAGTATGAGGTGGAAGCAGGAGACGAGTGAGGCCAGCTCCTTCTCATCTCACAGCCCCTACCACACTCCAGAGTTGAGCCTGGAGAGGGGGAGAAGTCGGGGAGGGTTGTACCCTGCAGTTCAAGCCATAGAAGCAGGGACCAGGATGAGCCAGGAGCCTAATGAAAGGAATGTTCTAGGAGACAAATCCTGACCTGAGGAGCTTGGCTTCTGGCTGGATACTGAGAAGCCCACCTAACCAGGTCCTCCATGATGTTGGGTGGAGAAATCACAGCAGGCTTCCTGGAGGAAGAGCAGGAGCCCTGTAGGATACTGGCTCCTCGGTCTTCTCTCTCTGGGACAGAGAATGAACCCAAACACCCCTAAACACATTCAGGGAACCTCCAGGTTGCCCATGAGGGGCCACAGTATCACGGTCAGATCCTGGCACGTGTAGATATGAGGAGAAGGAGGAAGAGGAGGAGGAGGAGGAGGAGGAGGCAGGGCTCAGGGGACCAGACCAGGCAGGGCAGAGGATGGATGAGATTTCCTTCTGGAGAAGAACAGAGGGGCGTAGGAGATGGACTCGGGGCAAAACCAGGAAATGAGATCAGGTGTGAGTTGGCCAGTCGAGTCCATAACCTCTAGGCTGGAAGGAGTGAGTAGATGAGGGTCAAGACATGTACTGAGCACCTACTGCATACAAGGTTCCTAACCCAGGACTTCACTTAATGCTCCTGACGAAGGAGGCAGCTATTATTGATGAAGCAGCCGGGGCGCAGGAAGGGTAAGGGATGGGCCTCAGGCCACACAGCTCAGGAGCGACTAGGCAGGTTCAAACAAGCACGCGGTGGTGCGCACTCATTCTGTTGCCCCCACGACGGCCTCAGGGTCCCAAAGTCAGGAAGCCCGGAGGAGGCTCGCACAGGCTCTAGGATGGGTGTTCCCTCCTTGAATCTTGGAGATGCCCCATTGGGAGACACGGGCACAGGCCGAACGATCCTGGAGCCCAGAGACCTCGGCACAAATGTGTTTCAAACCACAAGCGAGTTCTGGTGAACTGGTAGAATCTACTTCAAAGATTATATTGAGCCCTGGCCAGTTTTCTCAACGGTTAGAGCGTCAACCCACAGACCCCAGGGTCTCGGATTCCAGAGGCACGTGCCTCAGTTGCAGATTTGATCCCGCGCCCAGTCAGGGCATGAGGGGGAGGCAATCCGTCTATGCTTTTCTCTCTCTCCCCCGCCCCCTTTCCCTTCCCTTCCACACTCTAAAAATCAATGGGAAAAATATCCTCACTCCTTGGGTGAGGATTGGGGGGAAAAGATTGCATTGAGGACTCGGGGCCTGAATTCAAGTTCAGTGGTTGATTAGCGATTTCTACCAAGGAGCGGATGAGTGGCAACCCATGAGCTCCGTTTCGCCGGCCCTACTGTGGTAGGTGTGTGTTCATCGGGGACCCAATAAAAGTATAATTTTAATGTCCTCCAAGGCTCAAAATCTTAAAGTTGGTGAGTCTCACAACATCACGGCCACCAAATGGCTATTTGTGGACAGGAAGGCGCTTCTTTGAGTTACACCAACTATTGCACGGCTCTGCCCACCCGAGGTATTGTCTGCAAATATGCGGCTTTGTTTTGAAACCTGAGAGTGAGGAAGGACGCAGGGACAAGAACAGAACTGATGACTGAGGCAGGAAGGCAGGCAGCAGCGGGGACACTGACACATGAAGGTCCGGAGCCTTGACGTTAGAGGGACGTTAGAGGGACATTAGAAGGACATTAGGTGAAGTGGAGACAGACCAGGACCTGCCTGGTCAGACACTCGGCTGTGCTAGGGGCAGACGTCAATCAGAAGGCCTCCCGGAGGAAGCGGCCTGGGGCTTGGAAAGAAGTACAGCATTCACGCAGGGGACACAGCAAGGAAGGGCATTCGGGCGAGGGAACAGCCTATGCAAAAAGCCTGCTGGAGAGAGGAAGGGCTCTGTGCATTCCAGAACCGCCTTGTTCTCCTCGAAGCAGGAAGGGGCAGGGAGGTGGGGAAGAGGAGGGCTGGAGGGGAGGAGAGGGGACACGCCGTCCTGCTGGGTTCTGACCCCTGGCTCAGGAGTTAGATTCATCCTGCGGGGGCTGGGGAGCCAGGGAGAGGGGTCGGCAGGGACAGCGGTCAGCAGGGGAGCGGTGTGGTCAGCTCTAAGCAGTGTGGTCGGTGTGGTCAGCAGGGGAGAAGTGCGGTCAGTGTCGTCAGCTCTAAGCAGAATCCTGAGGGGAGGGGAGCAGGTCTGGGACCCACACCAGCAGGTTCCTGGGCTCAGCTGAGCCACAAACCAGGAGAAAGCACTGGGAGCAGCTCATAGCTTCCCAGTCCCGCCCCCCGACACACCCCATCCCCGAGGCTCCAGGGCCTCACCCTTCGTCCTCCCGTCCTCCCGGGTCTGCAGCTGCCAATGCCCAGCTGTAAATTTTGGGGCTTGAGCAGACAACTCGGGAGTCCCTGAAGGAGTTTGGGATCCCCTGGCTCCAACCTCTGCCCTGGACTGTGGTGGGTGGGAGAGTGGTGCGAAGAGCTGCCAGTCAAAAATTATTATAACAGTCTATATAATCGGATGCTTCACCAAGAAATACAATTATCATAAGAAAGTTCTTTTCATGTATTTACAGCCATTGCTAATGTTTCCTCTTGCTTAGGGAGCACAGAAAAAACAAGTCCCCCTCCTGCATGCTCTGGCCCAGCCCCTCAGCCCTGACCCCGGGCCCTCGGGCTAGAGTCCAGAGTCCACAGGAGGCTGTCCTGGGACAGTCCCTCCCCCGCCTGGGGCTGGGCCTGGGGCTGGGCCTGGGGCTGGGCTCGGAGGCCAGGCCGCACACTCTGGGTGTGCTGGGTGGGAGCACAGGGGCCAGACCAGACAGCAGCGATCTCAGGAGACAGGATCCCTGGGGACAGGGATGTGTACTTGTGTAGCCACATTTGAGGGTGAGTGTATCCCCGACCTAAAGGCTTCCTCCACCCTACCCCCAAGGGCCCTCAGCTACTCAACAGCTACCCAGAGCCTAAACTTAGTCCCTAAAACCTCAGGCTTGAGCAGGGCCCTGGTCAGGTCAAGGAGCAGGGTCTGCCCGATGTGAGAGGCAGACCAACCCAGGACACCTGCCAGGCTGCCCACGGAGTGGCTCCCAGCTGGGCCCAGGCTTCCTCGGGTGGATTTAGCTACACACAGAGCAGTTCCCGTCCCTCCCTCTGTGCCCCGTGACCCCCTAGTCCCTCCTTTTAAAGAGCACAGAGCCAAGCAGATCTGGCAGCCCCTCCAAAGCCAAACCCCAGCCACACGTGGGAGCCACGAAGAGAAAGGGAGCAGGGGGAGTTTGCCTGAGGTCCCACTGCAGCAAAGAGAGAGGCAGGGCTCTCCCTGGACTGCCACCCTCAGACCCCTCCAAGCCCCCCCCCTCCCCCGCCCACTCACAGCGTCCTGCACCCTCCATCAAAGTACATATTACAATTTTTTTAATCCTCACCCAGCAATATTTCTCCATTGATTTTTAGAGAGAGTAGAAGAGAGAGGGAAAGACAGAGAGAAATATCGATGTGAGAGAAACACATCGATTGGTTGCCTCCTGCATGTGTCCCAACCAGGGCCTGGGCCAGGGAGGAGCCTGCAACCGAGGTACGTGCCCTTGACTGGAATCGAACCCGGGACCCTTTAGTCGGCAGGGCTATGCTCTATCCACTGAGCCAAACTGCCTAGGGCCATCTCCATTTGAAACTATGTTTTTATCAAATGCAGCATCCATCTGCCCCACTGGGATGCGTTTGCTCCTCGTGTGGGTGTAGTCAGCGCCTGCCACAGTTGGTGCTCGGTAAGTGTTTGCTGCCTGACCGAGGGCACCGAGGGCCCGCCCTCACCCAGGAGTCCATTTGGAGCTGCCCCCAAAAGCCTCTCACAGGCGGGGCCCAGGGATGGGCATCGTCCCAGACCCTGGTGACAGGGACCAGGACACGCACCTGGCCTCTGCGTGCCCAGCACCCACATCTGAGCTGCAGCGCACATCCTCTCTCCCCTCAAGGCAGTCATGACGCAAGTCCTCGGGCTGCTCGCTAGGAATTTCTGAGCACGAAAATCACTTCCAGCATCTACAACCCTCTGCGTGTCTGTCACAAGCAAATCCACCCCGCAGCGCCCGGTCTCTCTGGAAACGGCGAGAGCAACCAAGAGACATGCCTGCCGTGTGTGGCAGCAGGGGACAGGGCTGAAATAAGCCCGACCCCAGCTGTGGCCCTGCCGGCACCTGCAGGGGTGCAGCCCTGGAAAATGCTGCTTCCAGCGGTGGGTACAGTCACTCCTGCCACCTGACTTCTTCTCCCGCAGCAGGAGGGAGAGGAGCAGGCGTTGGTAAAATCCTGCCCCTGGGCACCACGTGGATGGCCAAATTTCTAACACCAAAGGCAAAAGACACACATAAACATGGCTTTTCACATGGAAAAGTCCCTTTAGAAAAAGATCTAGCCCCAGTCAGTTTGGCTCAGTGGATAGAGCATTGGCCTGCGGCCTGAAGGGTCCCAGGCTGGATTCCAGCCAAGGGCCCATGCCTGGGTTGCGGGCTCAATCCCCAGTGGGGGGGCGTGCAAGAGGCAGCCGATCAATGATTCTCTTCATCATTGGTGTTTCTATCTCTCCCTCTTCCTTCCTCTCTGAAATCAATAGAGAAATATATTTAAAAAAAGAAAAAAGAAAGAAAAAGATCTAGGTGAGGGTCTCAGATCTACCGCTTCCGAGTTGTTTGTCTTGGGCCTCAGTTTCTTCCTCTGTGAAATGGGTCTGAGAATTCCTACTCCCTGGGGATAGTGTGAAATCTGAATGAGATGGTACCTATGAAAGCCCAGTAAGGAGAATGGATTTTTATTATTACTACGGGGAGGAGGGGGAGAGAGACGAAGGGGGACGGTGATGGGCAAAGCACTCTGTGGGGTGAAAGGCAGCCTGAACTCAAACCCTGGTTCCACCCCCTGCTGCTGTGTGGCCCAGAAGGACTCACTCCACCTCTCTGAGCCCTGCCTTCAAAATGGGATTCCCGAGGACGGCATCCCGGTTTGACCCTGTCCACTGAGGAGGTGCTCAAGGAGGGTCAGCCCTGCTCCCCGGCCCGGGCGAGGAACATCCCCGAGGGTCCAGCATGGGGGATGGAGACAGGGTTTTATTAGCCCCACCTCCAAGGCCCTGCCTCCTCACTAACTGCTCGCTGACAAGGGAGCTGAGCACACAGACCTCACCCGGCACCCCTGCAGGTGACACACGTGATGGCCGGCTGACTCTGCAGGGTCAGTGCCAGTCCCGTGTGTCCAGGGACTTCTCTCCGGGCTCATATTGGGGCCTTCACTGGACACAGGTGGATCATTCAAAGGGAGTTTTCTGCCCTTAGAGAACGCTTCGTATGTGGAGCCAGCCAGAGCCCCCTGAGGGGTCGGGGTCCCCTGGGAGCCATGTGGCCGTGGCCGGTGACTGTGGCCTCTGCTTTGTCTAAGTCCAGTGTGGTTGTTGGTTGGTTGGTTGGCTGGTTTGGCTCCTGCTGCTATAGCCCTGGGACCAGGAGCCCATCCACGCAGGCCCAGCAGAGAGAAAGCTGCGCTCCTCGTCACCACGTGAGACAGGGTCCTGGCAGAAAGTACTGCCCCAGGGTTTCAGATGAAGAGACCTTGTTGCCCTAGCCTGTTTTTCTCAGTGTTTAGAGCATCGGCCCGTGGCCTGAAGGGTCGATTCCAGTCAAGTGGGTTCGATTCCAGTCAAGGGCACGTACCTCGGTTGCAGGCTCGATCCCCAGCCCTGGTCAGCGCGCCTACGGGAGGTAACCAATCGATGTGTCTCTCTCATATCGATGTTTCTCTGTCTCTACCCGTCCCTTCTACTCTCTCTTTAAAAAAAAAAAAATTTTAAGAGACATTGAAGGGATGATAGTTAGACAGCTGGGCAGTTGGCTAAGGGAACAAGGGGGATACTGAGGCACACGGAGACCAGCAACAGTGAGAGCCATTCTGGCCGGGGACCAAGACCAAGGACACAGAGCGGGGAAGGTTGTCTCCAGAACTCAGTGAGGGACTGAGCCGTGGAGGGACTGCCTGACAGGGCCCGTCACCATGGAGACAGGCAGCCGCAGAAAAGAATCAACCGCATAGAGAGCCGCGGGAAGAAGTACCTCGCTTCTCTCCTTCCATCCTAGCACCCCTGCTGGAGCCCCTACAGCCGAAAACCAAAAGCCAGGGC
>NW_006295183.1:1848084-1870854 GCF_000327345.1 Myotis davidii | reverse complement strand
CAGGGCGAGTGGACCTGGCAGGTGGGCCCTGCAGATCCCCCAGCCGGGTGACTGCATGGGAGGGAACAAGCATGGGGAGTGCTGGGTGGGCGGCACCAGAAGGTCATGAGGATTCACACATGCACGGTTCATCGTCAGCTACTGCTTACGGGCCACCTTGCCCATTTTTCTAATTCAGCCTGGAAACAACCCGAGAGGCAGATGCGGGTGTTCCCGCCATTCAGATGATGGAATGGAGGCTCAGAGAGGCGGAGAGTCCTGCGTGCAGTCCCGCGGTGACAAAGCAGGGGGGCCGCCGAGGTTCCGTGGACCACGGAGCCTGTGGTCACGGCGTCACCCTGCTCTGGGGGAGCCCAGAGAGGCAAGACCCGGGAGTGGCGTGTGGCTGGGCTGTGAGGCAAGGACCAAGGACAGTCCCTAGAGGCGGATATTTGGACTCAACCCTGAAGGACAAGTTCACCAAAGAGGGAACTCGGGGAGAGGGGGCACCTGTCCTGGGCCGGTCCCCTCTCTAGCTACCTGCTCTCCTTCCTGTGCCAGGCGCGCAGGTTAAGCGCCCTCCACACACTGCGGCCCTCCGCCAGCTGCTGGGGGCCTGCTTCCTCCCCCAGAATCCCAGGCCGGTCTCCAGCAGCTGCTGGCCATGGCCACACAGGCGTTCCGGAGGCAACTCCAACCTGACACAGGGCATGCAGGCAATTTCGGTTTCCTCCCCTCCAAATATGCAGCCCCCCCCTCCCAGTCTCCCCAATCTCAGGCCCGGCTGCTCCCCAACTGTTCAGGCTAGAGACTGGGAGTTTCCTGGACCCTACCCATTCCTCACCCCCACAGGGTCTTTTGGGGTTTTTTTTTTTAATCCTCGCCTAAAGATATTTTTTCATTAATCTTTTTAGAGAGAATGAAGAGAGAGGAGAAGACATAGAGAAATATCAATGTGAGAGAAACACATCGATTGGTTGCCTCTTGCATGTGCCCCAATCAGGGCCTGGGCCAGGGAGGAGCCTGCAACCCAGGGACGTGCCACAGGCCGACATTCTATCCACTGAGCCTGGCCGGCTAGGGCCCAGGGGCCTTCTTTTGGTTCTTCAAACACACGATCCACTTTTCTACCCCAGGGCCTTTGTGCTTGCTGGTCCTTCTGCCTGGGATTTCCTTCCATCCCCTCAATTCCTAGGGCTGACACTCAGGTGTTGTCTTAGGTGTCATCTCTCTGAGTCCTTCCCTGGCCTCTCGGGCTCAACCGCTGTCCCCTCTGCTGCAGCCTCCATTGTGGCCCCCCGGGCGCCTCTCATCACTAGCTGAGCTTTTCCTCATTCACTTATTTCCCAGGTGCTCCCACTACAGGGTGTGCTCCCAGGGTAGCTCCTGTCTGTGTCTCTCTCACTGCAGCGCCCCAGGGGGCTCAACACCCAGCAAGGCTTGCACCCTGTCCTGCTCAGTGGCCTAAAATCGCTCCCTCTCTCCCAGTTTCAATTCTGTTTCTCTGACTTTTTCTCTTTTGAGTCACTTCCCATTTGGGGGAGGAAGAAAGAACCAAGACTTGTAGTTCCTTTCCAGGCAAAGAAGGAAATGACCCACCGGGCCTGTGTCCAGGGGAGAGGGCGGGACAGGGGTCATGCCCGCGACCTCCCCTGAGTCAGGACCAGCTTCCTGGCCGGGACTCCCCACCTCCCCAGTCCCTGCTCATTGCCTGCCTCTTGCCTGGAATGGCTGCCCTTTCCAGATCCTACATCAAAGGGCACCGGGCCTCTTCCACGTCACCTGCCTCGTTTGTGGCTAAGAAACGTGAGCTGTGAGACGTGACACGCGGAGGCAGGCGGGCCTCCCCCTGGGCACATGGCACTGCATTCTGGGGCCTGCTCTGCCCCAGCCCGACCCCAGCAGGCCACTTCCTCATAGGCCAGGCATGGGCGTCGGGTGGGGGCTTTGGATGCTAAGGTCAGCAGTCCCAGAGGCTACTCGGGCCCAGAGCAGACACCCTCAGCCCTCTCGGAGGCCCGCCTGGCGCCTGTGTCTCAGAGGAAATGTCACTAGAGTTCGGACATCTCCTGGGATGTGCGGACTCCAGCCTCTCCCCTAGACCGCTGCAGGGGACAGCCCTGGAGGAGGCCTCCTCCCCAGCACCCCGCAAGCCCGCGTCTCTCTGGGCAGGAGCCCTGGTCCCACGGCTACCCACCCGCCTTCCTGCCCTGAACCATCCCCGGGGCTGCAGGTCAGTGACAAGGGGACCCAGCAGGGAGGACCGATGGGGTCAGTGACGGCCAAGGTCAGAGCCTCCATCCACCGTGGGGCGGTGGGGAAGCCTCTCTTCCGGGACTTCTGGATGGAGCCAGGCCCCCACCGATGGGCGACCCCAGATCCCAGTGCAGGCTGATCCGAGGGCTGCCTTCAAGGGCACGCAATCCGGGCAGTGGCGGGGGCCCTGCACTTGAAAGGCCCCTATGCTTGGGGGCCTCCTGTTCTCCCATCTTCGTCTTGACATTCTTAATAACTTTTGAACCCCGCATTGAAATTTTGCACTGGGCCCTGAGAATAATGAAGCCAATCTTGCAAGCCCAGACCATCAGCCCCCACCTCAGCTCCCCCTCCCCCTTTTCTTTACTCACCCCTCAAACCCCCTTCACCTGTCAACGGTCAAAATACTCTGTATCTGAGTCTGCATCTGTTCTGCTTGTTTATTTTGTCTTTTAGATCCCACAGAGAAGTGAAATCCTATAGCATTTGTCTTTCCCTGTCTGACGCATTTCACTCTGATAAATACCCTGTAGTTCCATCCACGTTGCTGCAGATGGCGAGATTTCGTTCTTTTTTTATGGCTGAGTCATACTCAATTTCTATATGCGCCACATCTTCTTTATCTAATCATCTGCTGGGCACTTCGGCTGCTTCTATATCTTGGCTATTGCAAACAATGCTGCAATGAACATATGTCTTTTCAATTTTGTGTTCTGGGTCTCTTCAAATCCCCACACGTGGAATGGCTGGGTCTTTCTTTGCCTCTCGGTATGAATTGGTAGTTACAGAATAGTCACCTCGATGTAGAGTACAGCACAGGGAACAGAGCCGATCATATTATAATTACTACGTACGGTGTCCGACGGGTAGGAGTTTTATCGGGGTGACTGCTTCATGAGTTAGATAGATGTCTAACCACGGGGTTGGACACCTGAAACTAACATAACATGGTACATCCACTGTTAACCTGAAACTAATATAACATGGTACGTCCACTGTTAACCTGAAGCTAATATAACATTGTAGGTCAACTGTTAATTTGAAAATAAATAAATAAACGAAAAAGAGAGCAGTAGGAAAAGCATGAACCTTTGGGTCAGACAGACTTGGCTCACATCCAGACTCTGCTGCTTACCGTCTGAGTGACCTCAGAAGTGTTACTAAACCCCTCTGTTCTCAGCTCATCTCTAACATGAGGGTTATAACTATACCTACTTCGAGGGCTCTTGGGAGGATTAAAGGAGATGATACAAAGTGCTTGGAACTGTGTTCCACTGTCCGCCCCACCACTTGCTCCAACGTGAACATCACTTCTTTGTAGGGTGATTTACCCGGTGTAAAAGGAGGGTAACTGGGTGCCCACTGCATAGGGCTTAGGGAGCAACCATCAGCATCCGCATCACCCCCTCCTCCAGGAGACCTTCCCGACAGCCCTCCTCTGGGGCTGACTGTTGCCTGCGCTTGCTGCCACACCAGCACATGTGACATTTAATAGGAATTATTTCTGTGTCTATCTTCCCCTCCCAGACTTGGAGCTCTTTGGGGCAGGAATAGAGCCAGGTGCTGCTGGCATCAGCAGAGGGTGAAGGATGAAGGAGTGAACAGATCAGGGGAGTTCAGTTATCCCTGGGAGCTGCTCATTCACTGGAGTAGTAACCCATAAGCCCTGATGGAGTCCCCTCTCTTTCCCCAGATCTGTGCCTCCTGGGAAGATGCATTTGCCCCTGATACTGCTGGCCACAGTGGGCACCTGTCTAGGCCTGCTGATGGCAGCTGCCACAGGCACTCACCCTGCCCAACTGGACACTCCCAGCAGGCTACCCACCCACCAGCGCCAGAAGAGACACTGGATTTGGAACCAGATGCACATTGAGGAAGAGAAAAACACCTCGCTGCCCCATCATGTGGGCAAGGTAAGGCTCAGGCCCAGAGCAGCAAGTGGCCCACGGTGAGGGCGGTGGTGGTGAAGGTGGTGGTTGTAGGGTTGGGGGTGTAATGAGGGTAATGGTTCTGGTGGTAGAGATGGTGGGGGTGGTAGAAGTATTGGTGTTGGCGGTTGAGATAATGAAGGGAAAGATGATGTGGTGATGATGGTGGTGATGATAGTGGTAATGATGATAATGGTGGTGATGATGTTGGTGGTAGTAGTGGTGATGGTAATGGCGGTAATGATAGGGATGGGGAAGAGGAAGGTGATGGTGGTGGTGGTGGAAGTGATGATAATGGTGATAATGGTGATGATGAAGGGGAAGTTGGTGATGGTGATGGTGGCAGTGATGTGGTGGTGGTTGGGGTAGTGATGATGGTGATGGTAAAGAGGAAGGTCATGGTGTTGGTGTTGGTGTTGGTGGTGGTGGTGGGGGGGAAGAGGAAGTTGTTGATGGTGGTGGTAGTAATAGTGGCCAGGAGAGTGATGGTGGTAGTGGTGATGTGTTGTTAGTGATGTGGCTGTGGTGGAAATGATGGTGAATGCTATGGTGTATTTTCTCCCAGACCTTAGTCTATGGACCAAATATCCCTGGTAGAAGTGCCACCCCAGGCACAGGCAGAGATGACCAGTTCAGGGCTTAGGGCAGAAGCAGCCAAGCCTGCCATAAAATGTTCCCATCTGAGAGGTTGGAAAACCTGAGCAGCCTTCTACAAAACTGTGCTGGTGTCCAAGTTAGTCATCCCGGCCATCGTTGGCCAACCCTGGCCTGGGCCTTTGCACTTTCTCCAAAAAATCTTTCTCTCGGTCTATCCCTCCCTAGTTTTCTGTCACCTGACACCACTCCCCAGATTCTAGCACACCCACCACAAGGTCCCTGACTGACACACACCTGCCCTCCAGGGCTCCAACCCCCACCTCCTTCCACTTTAAAACATGCTCAACCCCAGTCACCTTCCTAGAACTCAGACTGACAGTGAACTGCCTTCCTGTGTCACACTGTTCCTGATGTCAGAACCACTCTAATTCAGACGAATAGCTCTAGTGGTGGATTTCATACACGATGACAGGTAGATGGAGTAGGTCTTTTGAGAGCATTCAGTGAGGAAAGCATTTCTTTCAAGCGCATAAAACCTCACCATGTCAGTTTCTTGGAATCTAAACATGGCTGTCTACAGAAGTACCAGATCAATGCGCTGACGAGAGGAAGTAGGGTGCCAAGCACGGGCGAGGCTCTGGGGAGGCCACGGTGGGCAAAGATAGCCTGGCCCCCATCCTTCTGCAGCTTGTGGTCTAAAATAAGGGCTGCCAGAACCAGCCCACCACACGGCTTCATATATACAGATTTATGGGGACAGTCACATGATTTACACATCGCCGTGGCTGCTTTCACGCTACGATGGCATATTTGAGTTGTTGTGACGAAGACCCTATGACCTACGAAGCTGGAAATATTTACTGTCTGGCCTTTTACAGAAACAGTTTCCCTAGTCTAGAGGGATAGCAGACAGTAGGCAGGGAACCCCGCAAACAGCACTGATGGAGGAGCCCCGTGGCTATAGAGAGGACCCTGGATGGAGGAGGGCGCAGTCCGGCCGCCCATCAGAAACGCCACAACAGCGGGGGGAACCCATCCACAGCCCCGCCAACAGCCAGCCGACTGTGCCCAGGGTCCCAAAAGGGACTGGGACGTTTAAATCGCTCGGTGCGGCCACTCAAGGGGAAAAGACACTTGCCCAGGACACAGCCCTAGGAGAACGCACGAAAGCATCAGGCTCCTGGCTCCTGACGTGAATCCTGTGTCACAGAGGGAAATATCACCAACCCACCCACGTCCTCTGTAATGAGATAATTGTGCCATGAGTCAGCCGCGAAGAGAGTGGCCGGCTCCAAGGAGATCTGCAGGATGAGTCAGAGAGAATCAGCCGAGAGCAGCGGCACCTGTGTCGCACACAGCCCGACACGCAGCCTCTGCGGGCTCCCCCAAGGGCCCCCGGCAGCAGGAAGAGCATCAGGCCTGCCGTCATCTGCCATCAGCGCTCACTTGGCACCTGGAACTGGGCTGGGGGACAGAGCAGCCGAATGCAGTCCCCACCCCCGATAGACGCGAGGGTACATGGGAGGGACAAGGACAGGGCCCCTAGGATCACCTCCTGACTCCCAAAGACGTCATCCGAGGGAAGGAAGTCCCTGTTTACCAAGGCCAGAGCGCAGCGCCTTTGTTTACAGAGCTGGTTGGACAATGGGCATGAGGCCTGGGCAGACTTCTGAATCCTCAGACATGGGTCAGCGTGGCTTTGGGCATTAATACCGCATGTCCAAATATACTGATCATTTTAAAAATATATATTTTACATAAACAGACTCTTTGTTATATGTTTTTATTGATTTTACAGAGAGAGAGAAAGGGAGAAAGGGAGAGGGAGAGAGAGAGAAACATGGATCGGCTGCCTCCTGCACGTCCCCCTAACTGGGGATTGAGTCTGGAACCCAGGCAAGTGCCCTGACAGGAATTGAACCTGTGATCCCTCGATGCTCAGCCAACTGAGCCACACTGGCCAGGGCTACAGTGATAACGTTTAAACCCCTTCCCCGGCAGAAACGTGTATACTCATTTTCACAAAATGTTCTTTTTCAGTCGTCGATGAGTATACTAAGAAAATATGGTAAAAAAATATGGTTTATAGGAAGACGAGTTACAAACTGTTTTCATAACCAGCATCAAAAATACTATATAGAACCAAAATAAAAAAATTAGTCTGAAAAAGAAACGTTTTTAACAAAAAAATTGTTGGGGAAGGGGTTAAAGAGGAGGGCTCCCCACAATCTATACCCTCAGCCTGATTATGGGGAAAACGTCAGACAAATTCCAACAGAAGGACATCCTACACCCGGGCATCTCTAAACGGGCAGGGTCATCATCAGAAACACTGAAAGTCTGAGAAACTGTCACAGCCCAGAGGAGCGGACAGAAACCTGATGACTGGATGTCATGTGGTGCCCTGGATGGGATCCAAGAACAAAAAAGGGGCATCCAGTAAAAACTTTAAAAATCTGCATAAACTGCGTACTTGGGTCAATGATAACGTAACAGTATCGGTCCATTAATTATAACGAAAGTACCAGACTAGTGTGAGATGTCAGTAATAAAGGAAGTTGGGAGCAGGAAGTACGAGCACCCTCTGTCGGAGGAAGGGTACGTTCCAATGAACTCTCACACGGAGTGCTAACAGAACAGATCAAAGCTGACTCACTCCCCCTCACTACCCTAACCACGTGGATCCCAGCACACCGATCGGAACCAAGTTTGGAACTACCCTTGTATCCCTAACCCTGAGCAACCCATACAGGGCCCCCGACCGTCCCTTCAGGCCACCGGTGAGAGCCTCACTGTTCATCAGTGAGCGACCCACGTATCCATCGCAAGATGAATGGATAAAGAAGATGTGGTACATATATACAATGGAATGTTAGTCACCAATAACAAAGAACAAAATCTTGCCATTTGCAACAACATGCAAGGACTTTGAGGCTAGTATGCTCAGTGAAATAAGTCAGAGAAAGACTTACATGTGAAATCTAAAAAAAAATCAGACTAACCAAACCAGAAGAAAAACTCATAGATACAGAGAACAAACTGATGGCTGCCAAAGGGGAGGGCGGTGGAGGAATGAATGAAAAGGGGGAAGGGGACTAAGAGGTACAAACTTCCAGTTACCTATGTATATAAAAAGCCAGCAACCGGAACACCATAACAACCAGAACCACCGGTCACTGTGACGCCCACTGTGGCCAGCAAACCAGCCTTATCAGAGGGCGGTGGCCAATCGCCCATGGCCCTTCCCCCAGACCGTTGGCCCCCCCACCCCCCATCGACCACCCCCTGGGGGGAGAGGCCGTGGGCCAATGGGGAAGGTGAAGGCTCGGCCCCTCCCCCAGACAGCTCTATCCCCAATCAGCCCCCCCACACACACACCAATCAGGGTTGGGGCTGGCCAGCCAACCTCCCCCACCTCCTCCTCCTCCCAACAGGTCCTGATCTGTCCCCATTGGGGCCAGGCCGGCTGGACCCCACCTGTGCACAAATTCGTTCACTGGGCCTCTAGTAAATAAATAATGAAGTACCTATGAGAATGTACTGTACAGCACAAGGAAAATAGTCAATATTGTCATCATAACTTTGCACGGTGACAGATGGTTATCATCCTTATCATGGTGGTCACATTATAAGGAATACAAATGTCGAATCACTGTGTTGTACTCCTGAAACTAACATGATACAGTATGTCAACTATACTTTAATTTTTTTAAATTGCAGTGTCCCATTTGGATCCCCGGCCAGTACCACACATACACACATGTGCACAAACATGCATGTGTGTACATACACACACATACATGCACACAGGAACTTGCATACTCACATGTGCACGCGCACATGCGCACACAGCCACCGCTGCCCATTCCCAGCTCAGAGCACCTCTTCTTTCCTAGATCATATCGAGTGAGAACCGCAAGAACACCAAGTACGTGCTGCGAGGAGAGGCGGCAGACAAGATCTTCCGGGTCAATGAGGTCACGGGGGACGTGTTTGCCTTTGAGAGGCTGGACAGGGAGAAGACCTCCCAGTACCACCTCACTGCCCTCATAGTGGACAAGAACACCAACAAGGAGCTGGAGCCTCCTTCCAACTTCCTCATCAAAGTTTACGACGTGAATGACAACTGGCCTGTGTTCACTCACCCGTTTTTCAACGCATCTGTGTCCGAGATGTCAGCTGCGGGTATGTGCTCAGTCTGTCCCTCTCTCCTCTTCCTCCCCCATCCCCAGCCTGGAGGCACCGCTCCATCAACAACCTCAATGTCTGAGGCTAGGATTCAGTGAGTTTAGGGCAATGATTGTAATGACCCCAGCCATAGACTGAGCCCTGATCCTGATCACAGACTGAACCCTGACCCTAGCCATAGACTGAACCCTGACCCTAGACATAGACTGAGTCCTAATCCTGATCATGGACTGAGCCCTGATCCTGCTCGCAGACTGAGCCCTGATCCTGCTCATACTTCCTCATCAAAGTTTACGACGTGAACGACAACTGGCCTGTGTTCACTCACCCATTTTTCAACGCATCTGTGTCCGAGATGTCAGCTGCGGGTATGTGCTCAGTCTGTCCCTCTCTCCTCTTCCTCCCCCATCCCCAGCCTGGAGGCACCGCTCCATCAACAACCTCAATGTCTGAGGCTAGGATTCAGTGAGTTTAGGGCAATGATTGTAATGACCCCAGCCATAGACTGAGCCCTGATCCTGATCACAGACTGAACCCTGACCCTAGCCATAGACTGAACCCTGACCCTAGACATAGACTGAGTCCTAATCCTGATCATGGACTGAGCCCTGATCCTGCTCACAGACTGAACTCTGACCCTAGCCATAGACTGAGCCCTGATCCTGATCAGGGACTGAACCCTGACCCTAGCCATAGACTGAGCCCTGATCCTGATCATGGACTGAACCCTGACCCTAGTCACAGACTGAGCCCTGATCCTGATCAGGGACTGAGCCTTCACCACCAGAGGCACACATGTCTGATTACTTTTCCGAGCAAACCCCACCCACTCTCTGACTCTCAGGACTGACACAAGAGCATAGCTTTTGCACATGAATAATGCCAGCTGTGCCACCAAGGCCAGACAAGTCCTGTCTGGGATCCATGCAGGAGTAGAGGGGCGAGGACTGGGGCCCTCACTTCAAGGTGTGTCACCAGCCTGGACCACAGGCCTCCAGAGATTACTATTCATTCAGTTCCACCCCAAGCTTCCAGGAGGTGCCTGAAAAGGGTTCCCTTCCCTCCCTTAGTCCAGGAGCCCCGGCCAAGGCCCTGGGACCAGACCTTCCTATTAAGGAGGGGGGTCCTGGTATTCAAGGGGAAAGAGCTGTAACCTCCACCCCTGTGGGGGTCTCTTCCCATGCCCTTGTTTCACTTTCCAGGGCAGGAAAGAAGCACCCCTCACTCTCCTAGGTTCGTCCTCATGACCCCAACCACGCGCCCCTTCCTCCCTCTCCCGTAAATGGAAGCCGCCTGCTCTCTCTGCCCCCTTCGAGGCCGATCAGGCTGGGCCTCCCCTGCTGCCAGCACTTTGCCCCCATGCAGGCTCCTCAGGAAATAACACAGCCTTTTCTCCCTGGGGCCCTGGGGGAGGTGGGTTCAGGGGACACCCAGCTGGGAACGGGGTGGGGCTGGCAGTCACAAGGCTGCAACCCCTGGACTCTCTCTCCACAGGAACCTCCGTCTTCCAACTGACAGCAGTGGATGCAGATGACCCCACCGTGGCAGAGCACACCACCGTCATGTACCACATCCTGAAGGGAGACGAATACTTTGGCATTTCTAACTCTGGTCTGTGAGACTGACCCTCCTCTGGCTCGGGGGGCGTTGAGGGGGGCAGACATTCCAGGTGTGGGTGCTGAGGGAAGCCCAGTCTGACAGGGGTCACTGTCCACTGGGCCACACTGTGCTAAGGAGGTGGTTGGTATCCCATGGTAAGACAAGGTGGCTGGTGAGGGCAGAAGGAAGCAGACAGGTGCCCAAGGCACGGACTCCAGTCCAGGAAACAAAATCAGGACCCACGCGTGGACACAGGAGGCAGGAGTGGAAGCTGGTTACAGCTCTGGGTGCAGGTTCAGACACACCTGGCTGCCAGGCCCAGCTCTCCCACTCGCCTTCTCTAAAGACCTCAGGCAAGTCCAGTAACCTCTGTGAGCCCTAGTTCCCACACCCCAGAATGGGATGCTTCTATTCGTCCTGCACGGTGGTTGTGAAGTTTAAGTTTGATATGATAAATAGAGAGCACATGGCCCATTGTAATTATACACTCAGTGTGGCTTTAAGAACTGTAAGGACTGCCCTGGCCAGCTGCTCAGTGGTTAGAACATCAGCTCTCGGACCGAAGGGTTGTAGGTTTGATTTCTGGTCAAGGGCACGTACCTTGGTTGCAGGTTTGCTGCAGGTTCCCCAGCCCCAGCATGCAGGAGGCAGCCAATCAATGTGTCGCTCTCCTGTTGATGTTTCTCTCTCTACCCCCACCTCCCTCCCTTCCACTCTCTCTGGAAATCAATGTAAAATATACCCTCGGCTGAGGACTTAAAAAAAAACCTGTATGGACTGAGTCTTTAGAGCAGGATAGGTCTGAAGGGATGGCAAATACACAGCAGACACACCCTCCCTGCGGGGCGCCACGGTGGGCACACGGATCCAGCACAGCCCTCCTCTACGCTGAGCCGAGAGGGGGCCTCAGGCAGCCAAGGCTAATATTGGACCAAACTGTTTGGGCAGCTCTGGCCTCGAAGTGCAGGGGTGGCGGCAGGGGGTGGTTGGCCAGTGTCCCCCAGCCCTGGCTGCACACTAGAATGCCCTGGGCGCTTGACAGTCAGGGGGCCCTCTGGAGAAGGCCTGGGCACCAGCATTTTCTCCGAGCTCCCCAGGTAACATGGCTCCTGCTGGGACCCTTTCTGCAGGACTCGTCTTCACCAAAGTCAACAACCTGGACCGAGAAACGCAGGCCAAGTACGAGGTCGTGGTGGAAGCCCAAGACGTCCAGGGCCTCCGAGGCGACTCCGGCACGACCACCGTGCTGATCACCCTGGAGGACATCAACGACAACTTCCCCATCTTCACCCAGAGTGAGCCCCTCCCCTGGGACCCTGGGCAGGGCAGCAGGCGGAATGCTCCAGACGCGGTGACCTGGGGCTCGACCCCTCACCCCGCCCCAGGGTGGGCCTAGGGTTCAGGGACGTCACTCTGGCGAAGGAGGGGCCCTGCTCCCCATCCCTGCGCACATTCCCAAGGCTGTCCTACGGCCCCTGACTCAGAACACTGAGCCCAGCCACAGGCTGATTCTCCCCAAAAATGTCTGACAGGAGCTTCCCACAGGCCCTGGGGGGGGGGGGAGGGTGAGGAGGAAGGCGATGGCTCTTCACGTGAACCCTCTAATACTGAGGCAAAGCCGGAGGCTCGGCCTCCCCACGGACAGGCCAGTTTTCCTGAAGTGGCCTCACTGTGCAAGGCTTAAGCTCCCGGAAGGCGGGACTTGCCTCCTTGTCCCTCTTGTCAATGCATAACTCCCCTAGCAAAGTGCCTGGCATACAGTAGGTGCTTAATAACTAGTTGGATGGATGGATGGACAGATAGAGGAGAACTATTTTGCCTTGACACTGAAAATTCCAGTGGCATTATTATTATTAACTAGGGGCAGGGACCGCAGGAGGGCTCCAGGGCATGTCTCACTTATCTTACCCAGTCCCAATCAGCCAGACCCCAGCAGCAAGCTAACCTACTGGTTGGAGCACCTGCCCCCTGATGGTCAGTGCGCGTCATAGCGACTGGTCGAACAGTCGAATGAATGGTCAGACACTTAGCATATTAGGCTTTTATTATATAGGATTATTATTATCTTCCCATGCCCATTTCCCATATCAGAATATATTAGGGGATTAGGAGGGACAATTGCCTTGTGGATCTCATTAACCCGATGCCTTCTGGGGCGCCCTATTTGCATCAGCCAACTACGTCTTTACGGTGCCTGAAGACATCCGTGTGGGCAGCCCCCTGGGCTCTCTCTTTGTTGAGGACCCAGACGAACCCCAGCACCGGATGACCAAGTACAGCATCGTGCAGGGAGAGTTCAGGGACACCTTCACCATCCAGACGGACCCCGCCCACAACGAGGGCATCATCAAGCCCACAAAGGTTTGCAGGCCGGGGGCGATGGGGACAGATGTGGGGTTGGGGGCTCCCAGCATCTCCAGAACTCACCCAGGGCGGCTAGCAGGTCAGAGGCCATCAGAGATGCACTCTGGTCAGCTTGGAGCTAGCCATGTGCTCACGGCCACTGGGACGGCGTAGCGAGGAGAGAAGGATCGGCGGTGCCTTAGGCTGGATCATGCCTGAAGCAGACCGTGAGGCAAGGATTTGGTGTAAACAGTTTATGTGGGAGGGGATCCCAGGAAGCCCCGGCAGCAGTGACAGGAGAAAAGGAGGAAGAAGAATCGGCTTCTGGAGGGGTGAGTAGGAGAGTACTAAGCAGGCAAGGGCAGGAGAAGATTCTTAACCAAAAACTTGGGGGCTCCCAGCATCTCCAGAACTCACCCAGGGCGGCTAGCAGGTCAGAGGCCATCAGAGATGCACTCTGGTCAGCTTGGAGCTAGCCATGTGCTCACGGCCACTGGGACGGCGTAGCGAGGAGAGAAGGATCGGCGGTGCCTTAGGCTGGATCATGCCTGAAGCAGACCGTGAGGCAAGGATTTGGTGTAAACAGTTTATGTGGGAGGGGATCCCAGGAAGCCCCGGCAGCAGTGACAGGAGAAAAGGAGGAAGAAGAATCGGCTTCTGGAGGGGTGAGTAGGAGAGTACTAAGCAGGCAAGGGCAGGAGAAGATTCTTGACCAAAAACATAAGAAAAGACTCGTCCTTGAGGAGCTGTGGTTAGAACCACTAATCTTTGATCCCCTCGAGAGCAGGACTGGGGCTGGTCGCTGTGTGTCCCCAGGATTTGGAACAGGGCCAGGCATAGAGCCAGGCTTGAGGGTGGAGCAAGGAAGCAGCTGAGTGGAAGCCAGGCCCAGTCACTCCCCTTGATGGCCTGGGAAATATCACTTCTCCAGGCCTCCAGCCCCTCATCTGTAAAATGGGTATCATCCCGGAACTACCTCGCAGGAGTGCTGGCAAGATCACACGCCACATGCGGGTCTCTAAACAGGGGCTCACCATCCTCTTCCCTCCACAGCCCCTGGACTACGAACGCATCCAGCAATACAGCTTCACCATCGAGGCCACGGACCCGACCATCAACCTCCGCTACTCAAGCAGCGTCTCCGCCAAAAACAAGGCCCGGGTCACCATCCATGTCACCGACGTGGACGAGCCCCCCGTCTTCCAGAAGCCCTTCTACCACTTCCAGCTGCAGGAGAACCTGAAGAAACCTCTCATCGGCTCCGTGCAGGCCGTGGACCCCGACGCCGCGCGGAGGAGCATTGGGTGAGGAGGGGGTGAGGAAGGGGGTGGTCATGACAGTCCTGGCCTGAGGTCCTTCTGGCTGCTGGACTGAGCCCAGGCCCAAAGGGAAAACCTCCCCACGCGTACGTGGGAAACGCAGAGTCAGGACTAGCAGCCAAGCTCTCCCACCGGCCCACGTGGCCCTCTCTTCCACCCTCTGGGACCGTGTCCTGCTTGAGCACCACCTAGACAGCCACCAGAGCCGCTCAGCCTTGAAGGGCCTGTTCTCTGGACCCCAGCTCCCCCAGGTCTGGCTCCCCCAGGCCCCATCGAGGGAGACCTGGCGGTCGAGAGGGCAACCAACCAGACAACATATGTAAATTCTCTGCACTCAACACGCTTTATTAAATCTGTCTTCCCAAAACACAAGAGGGAAAAGTGCTCATTTCACAGAGAAATGACACAGAGATGGATAAAGAAACATCAGCAGCCCCCCACTCCCAGATAACACCTGTTCACCAAACTCGTGTTTGATGGGGTCCTATCACGCCTTTCTTCATGGCAAACGGCGAGATGCGTTAACAGCAGGTTTGTTGTTTGCTTGTCCGGTTTGGGTTTTTTATTGTTTTATTTATTTTTTATCATGCCACGCCCACTTCATCACTACTTGTTCTTCTGTCTCAACTAGACTCCTCTCTTCTACCCCCGGGACAAAAGATGTAGTTCTAACTCGTACTTTCTAGAGCCACTTAATATTTGATAGTGCGTATGAATTTAATACAATCTCATGTTATTCCCGAGGGTTAGCCGATTGTACCAGCACCAAATAAGTAAACTCCTGGTTTCCTGACCCTCTTTATATACTAGGCTCCTGTCTGCATCCAAATCTATTTCTGAATCCTCTATTCTATCTATTCTCTGGAAAAGCCATCCTGTTTTATTGTAGCAGCTTTACACTGAAACTTGGTGTATAGAGGGTAAGGCCCTCCCTCCTTGCGTTTTACCTTACATACTTTCTATGCACCCTAAAACAGTCTTTCTTGTGAATTTTTAAATTCTTTACCCAGTTTTTTAAAACCCATTGGAATTCTAATGAGAATCGTGTTTACATATCAATGTGGGGGAGTTAATGTTTCTATGTTATCGTGGTCTTCTTTAAGGACAAACATGTCCCTCCTTTCTGGCCACATCTACGTTCCCGGGCTACTGCTCTCATGGCTATTCTACTCTACATAGTCTGTGATGATCGCTTTTCTTCTTCACTGACCCAAGGGTTAATTTAAGATTGGCTTTTTTCTTTTCACTTACCAGGGGTAGGGTATTTTGTGTTTTTGCTTTAACTTGTTCCGTGATGTAATATAATGGTATCTGTGTTCATTTTTTTCCTTGACACTTTTGCTTGATGTCTTTTAGTGTTTCTAATAGTTGATAACTATTTACCTTCCCTACAACTTCTTTTATCCTACGACCTTACCCAGTTTGTTCCGCCTAAACATTTTGCCTTCAACTCCACGTAGCCTGATGTTAAGTTCGCCAGTCCTATGTTCATGTTATTCGTGTTTGCCTGATATATATTTTCCAAACTTGACTCTTAACTTTGCTAGGTCATTTGGCATTAAGTTGTCTTCCAAAAATACAATGCAGTTGACTCTGCTTTTTCATCTAAACTGGGATACTTGTGTGTAACCTATTTATATTTTTCATCATAAGTGACATGTTTAATTTTATTTTTGTATCTTGTTTTACATTTCCCATTTCTCAAACTTCATGGGGGGGGGGGTTCTTTTCCCCCATCTATGTTGTTTTCTCCAAGATATTTGGGTACAGTACATTCATTTTTACTTTTATCAGTGAAATTTACTCCCATCTATAAAATTATAAATGTTTCCCAGGACCTACATTTTCTAGTTAAAAATCAATCTCTCTCTCTCTCTCTCTCTCTCTCTCTCTCTCTCTCAAGCACACACACACACACACACAACACCATTGCTTTTTTATATATAATAATAAATCAATAGTTTCATTTTAATTCCTCCCAAGTTTTTGCTTTATATTGAGACATTTTTCAATTAGATGAAGTTTAAAAAAAAAAATTTTTTTCAGGACCTATCTTTGTGGATGAGAGCTTTCATTCCTGATTTCTTGCATCTCTCAAGAATACCACAGTTTGTTTTGTTTTGTTTTGTTTTGCCTTCTTATGTTCATAACATCCAGATGTGCTTGTCTAATGCTCAGATTATAGACACTTCGCTCCAAAACTACTATCAACGTGTTCTAGCATTTAATTTATGGGGACTTTCTGGGGTGACTCTGGTTGCTCTTTATAAAAATGCTTTTTTTTTTCCTGACTGGATTCTTCAGTTTCTTTGTATAGACTTAAAATTCAAAAGTGCCATCAGGATATACCTAAATACTGATCCCCTTTTAAAACCATGCCTCATATCAATGGCCTCTTTTAATCTCTAGATTCAGGCCTTTCTTCAGATCAGGAAAGTTTCCTTTCGTTATATCTTTTGTTATTTCTTCTGTTCCATTTGCTCTGGAAGTTTCTTCAGTAGAGGCAAATAATTATTATAATTATAGTTTTCTTTTCTCTTTTCACCTGTTCATTCCTTTGTTTATGATTTCTGGAAGAACTGTTCACAGTTTTACTTCACAGATTTAATTGTCTTTCACTCACTTATCTCTTACAGCTCCTTTTATTTTTTTAATTTCTTCCTGGCTCCTGCCCAACTATCTTTTCATTCATCACAAGCACAATCCCAGCTATCGGGTAGGTGATGAAAGTGCACCTGTCTCAGCTCTGAGAGCACTGTTGATGGAGTGTCAGGCACCACCCTCACATCAGAGATGACAACAGCGCTAAGATCAAAGGGATCACCTCGCTTCTCTGCACCCCTCTGGGTGGTGGGGTGCAATGGGCAGTGAGAAGAGGACGGAGGAGGATGCAAGGGACAGATCCTAAAGGGCCTCGTCTGTCATCCTAGGGAAGTGAACTCAGAAAAGAGCAATAGAAAGCCACAATTCTCTCTCCCCCGGCAGATACTTCATCCGCAGGACCAGCGACAAGGGCCAGTTCTTCCAAATAAGCAAGCAGGGGAATATTTACAACGAGAAAGAAGTAGACAGAGAAGTCACTCCGTGGTATAACCTGACTGTGGAGGCCAAGGAGCTGGATTCCAGAGGTGAGTGACCCCATCTGCCAGGCCATCGGGGCTTTTCTCCTTTCCTTCCTTCATTCGCAGTTGCATCAACTGTCACGGTGGGTCTCTGGCGGTTTCTGAGCTCCCACTGAAGCACCACTTGGCTGGGCTGCAGGCAGCCTTCATCCCCGAGGGCGGAAGGACCAGCAAGCATCATATCCCCTGAGACCTTGTTATCAGGGCCAAGTGCCCCAACCCCAGACGGAAACAGAATCCCATGCGCAGTACGGTGTATGAAGCCCTGTCCCCGTGACAAGAATCGCCTGGGGCACCTCTTAACATAGAGCTTTTCAGACCCCTCCCTGGAGGTTCAGGTCCAGTGAGCCAGAAACGGGGCCAAGAACCATGCATTGGACAAGCGCCACATGATTCTTATGATCATGGATTTGGGAAAAGGCTGTCTGGGGCTCGCTATGTCCCAGTTAGGGGGTTGAATTCAAAATCTGCGGCAGGTTCTAACTCCAAGATGGTTAGGTTCTCCAGAAATTGGTGTCACATGCGCCAAAGGGAAAGGCAAGAGTTGGAGTTTTGCACCCTTGGCCTCTATGAGAAAATCACACTGCCCTGCAGAGAAAGATTAACATCCCGCCTCACCCAGGAGACCACCTCCCCCTCTTCCCCCGCCCAGAGAGGGGGCGAAAGTGGGACTTAGCCAAGGCCCCCCCGTGCTACTCACACCCCCAATATGACAGCCAGGCCAACTGTAATGACTCCTGTGTCTTCAGATCCATCTTTAGCCCTTTCTTCCCCATCTAATTACAGTCATACACTTTTTAGATTTTGAAAGTAATTTAAATTTTAAAAGTTATTTGCTGTTTCTTTTAAAATACTGAAAATACAAACTAGGAGAAGAAATGTTCCCCCGTAATCCTAGCATACAGAGACCACTACTGTTAGCACTTTAGTGTACCTTCTGTGGTCCTTTCTCTATACATATTTTTTACAGAAGTTTATAATATTTGTATCAACTCTTATCCTGCATTTTTACTTAACCTTATTTCAGAACCATTTTCTCATGGTTCTAACCCGTCGTTTTTTAAATTACATTTTGAAAATGTAATTTACATGGGCATTATAAATGGCCAGATATTTCATTCTTGTAAAGTGGTATAATTTATTGACCCAATCTCACTTACATTGTTTACCTTTTAAATCATTTTCTAATTAAGTAATTTAATTTAATAAATTATACTTGTTTAAATTAATTTAATTACTTAATTAAATCCTTAGATTAGTTTGGTGATGACTTAACTCAATTTTATGAAAAGCTTTTTAAATTCCCTGAGATTACCTTTTCATTCTTACAAGTACTTCTTTAGGAAGCATCCTTGTGCATGAAGCTTGCCCCGCCCCCCACCTCTTCCACTCATTTCATCCAGAATACCTTCCCTGGCCTCTCTCTTCCATGGCCCCCTCTTCCTATGAGAAGGGCCCCCCTCCAGGAGCCCCCATCCACACATCAGCGGAGCCCGTTGCAGTGACAAGTCCTTTCCCCCTACAGGGAACCCCACGGGCAAAGAATCCATCGTCCAGGTCCACATCGAAGTTCTGGATGTGAACGACAACCCCCCAAAGTTTGCCAAGCCCTACGAGCCCACAGTGTGCGAGAATGCTGAGAAGGGCACGGTGAGTCTGGCTCGGGTGGGAGGACAAGGCGGTGCCCACCTGGGACAGGCTTCAGAGCAGCACCTCCCACCCACAGTCAGTTGCTTAATGTGACCTGCACAACAGCCTTGAGGAAAGGGGACATTGTCCCCACTGTATAGGTGAAGAAACTGAGGCTCAGAGAAATACGCGGAGAACAGATTGGCGGGGAGGGGGCTGGTACAAAGAGTATCTTTGCGGAGGTCATTTAAGTCAGTGTTGCAGGTGGGAGGCAGCCAGGGTCAGGTCTAAACCCAAAGTCTCCATCACTGAACTCCAGACAAGCCCAACATCATCACTGACCACCCCTATCTTCCACACTCCAGCTGGTGGTGCAAATCTTGGCAACAGACGCGGATATAACGCCAAAAAATGTGAAGTTCAAATTCTCCCTGAACACCCAGGACAGCAACTTCACCCTCACGGATAATCACGGTACGTCCACATCAAAGTAGTTAGCCTGGCTCTTAGGAGGGTCAGGAGGGAGGTTATTTGAGTCTTAAAGCACCAGGGTCAAGGCTCAAGCCAACAAACTGGGGGCAAGGCCTCATTAAGGTTTTCATTTCATGGCATATTTTGTACATCTTCTGCCAAATACCTCATTGGCCTATACAATGGTCAGAGGTGCCCTGGCCAAACTGTCCAGTCCGCATAGCCTGCTATTTCCCAAAAGAGACGAGGCGTACAGAATAGATATGGGTCCAGACAGTCAGTTCGGTTCCCAAACTAGCCAAGGGATTCCTTCTCACACACAATCTCTGAGCTCCGCATAATTACAAATTACGCTATGACATGGAACTTTGAGGTCACTTCCAAAAAGTCAAAACTGGATATGTGAAATTCGAAATGCCAAGGAATCAGAAAACTTGGTCTTAATTCAATTACAATAACTACTTACCGCCCCAGGCCTGGGATAGGATCTGGTCCGCCAATCACAGCCCAGAGAGTCCTATGATGTCAGTAGTAGCCAATCAGAGCTTCCAATGAGTAAGCGCTCAGGAGTGAGATCACGCTGAGTTGATTGCACTCTGGTCACTGGTAGACAGGTTTCCGTAGCTTCAGCAGCTTCCTCAGAAAAAAAATAAAAATCCCCCTTAAATCTCACTAGAGCAATCCATCACCCAGCATGGGGTGGAATTCCTGCCTGTCCCTGATTGGCAAAACTGTGGTTGGTGAGGATCCCTGTAAGGACACAGCCACTGCAAGGTCAGGATGAGGAAGGTCGGGAGAAGGGGTCTCTGAGAGCGGGGGCAGACCCAGAGGATCGGCCACTACCTCCTGGGGGGCAGGGAAGGTGGCCATGACGTGTTGACAGTCAGTGACGGACCACTCAGCGTTCAGCTGTCTTTAGTAGTAACTAATGTGGCCAAAATACCCATCACCCCATCCCAAGGTCCACCTCAATCCCACCTCAGAGAGGTCTGCAAGCGGGTGGGAAGCTTCAGTGCTACCCCAAGGAGCCCCCACGTGCGGCCAGGAGGCAAGCTTGTTGGTCTTGGATTCACTGAGCGTGAGGGTCCTGCTACAGCATTAAATGGGAATAGTGAGAAAGCGCTCATTTCTCCCATAGTGTCATTGGCTACTCAAGTATAACAGACAAGGCTACTTAATAATGAAATGAACTGGCTTTCCTTTGAAATCTAAAATATGGCCTCCTTTACTTTTGGCTGGCTTGCTGCATGGACCAACCCTACACAGTGGCCAAATATCCACTCCAAATCTTGTGCCCTCCCCAGACCATCAGTATCATGACCTCCCAGGAAGCCTACAAGGGGATGATTATCTGGCCTCTGCCCAAAGCCTCAGAGTCAGCCATGGAAGGGGGATAGGGACGCAAGGAAAGGAGGTGGCTGGGAAGGGGTGAGGTCTGAACGCCTGCAGGTTTAAAACGCTCCCTGGGGAGTTCTACACAGGACACCGTTGATTGGAGCTGGGAGGGAAAGTCAAATTCGGGCCTAAGCCCCGCCCCAGGCCCAGCCTGCCCCAGATATCCTCAAGTCCATATGTAATCATTCCCTCAGCACGCCCAGGCAGAAACGTAAGCACTGTTTTTACTTTCTAGCCAATTTGCAGGGATAACAGAAAGAGTCTCAGAAGTTGGCCCGATGTAAAAGGCTTTTTAAAATCTTATTTCCCCGATTATTATCTGTCAGAGCTTAAAACAATACATTCATTAACTGAGCTGAAAGAGAGTTGCTTATCATTAGAGTGGAGTTAGGGAGGAAGGGATCAGGCATATCAGATGCCCACAGAAAGAGAAAACAGGGATTTTACATCCTGGCCAAGCCAGTCTTAGAAGATACGTCCAAGGAGCTGCCCAAAATATCCCCCCTCTGGAAGAACAAAAGGCTGAAAGATAAGGCAGGGGATGCAAAGAACACAGAGGCGCTCCAGGTGGCACATGGGCGGGCCCAATCCAGGAGGACTCCCAGGAGGAGACAAACTACACTGTCAGGGCGGACAAGGGGACAGGCACTCCCAGCAGCACAGCCTGACTCTGAGGCCCTGTTGTGCTTCCAGATAACACGGCCAACATCACCGTCAAGTACGGGCAGTTTGACCGGGAGCATACCAAGGTCCACCACCTGCCTGTGCTCATCTCGGACAACGGGAGGCCGAGCCTCACCGGCACCAGCACGCTGACCGTGACGGTGTGCAAGTGCAACGAGCATGGCGAGGCCACCTTCTGCAACGGGAAACTCTATCAGGGCTACAACATCATCCCCGTGCTGGTCGCTATCTTCCTCTGCATCCTCACCATCACAGGTCAGTGCCCGGGGGCGGGAGGGGGCAGGGAGGGGGCTGCTCCAGGGAGGGAGAGGCCAGGGATCCAGGTCAGTCCTGCCTCCAGCCCACAGGATAGCCCTGAGCCAGTCCCCACCCTGAGCCCCAATGAGATAGGACTGCCAACTTCACCTCCCTGGGTGCCTAAATGGGGGGGGTCAAGACTACACAGTACCACCGAAACCGGTTTGGCTCAGTGGATAGAGCGTCGGCCTGCGGACTGAAAGGTCCCAGGTTCGATTCCGATCAAGGGCATGTACCTGGGTTGCGGGCACATCCCTAGTAGGAGATGTGCAGGAGGCAGCTGATCGATGTTTCTCTCTCATCGATGTTTCTGACTCTCTATCTCTCTCCCTTCCTCTCTGTAAAAAATCAATAAAATATATTTTTAAAAAATTCTTTCTATACGACGTTCAACTTCCTGTGTGCCAGGCACCATTCTTGGCACTTATCTACATGAAAACTGTTTTGAAAACAGAGGATCCAGTTCCCCCTTTGGGAAGAGAAGCAAAGTGTAAAAACGTCTTGTTCTGATGATCTCCGGGAGCTTTCTTCCCTTTTAGAGGGTTCCTCCTGCCGGGATGTCACTTTTTTTCTGGTTGGGAGCATTTCAGGCCTTGCCGTAGTTTCTGGGTTTCCCCAGAAGCAGAACCTGGGATTGGGGTGCACGTGGTTTGTTTGGGGGGTGCTTCCAGGAAGCCCAGAAGGAAGAGATGCAAACGGGAGACAACCAACAGATCGACGTTGCACTTTCACAATGACATTTCTCTCGGTCTCTCTCCCTCTCCTCTCTCTCTCTTAAATCGATTTTTATTTTATTTTAAATATATTTTATTGATCTTTTACAGAGAGGAAGGGAGAGGGATAGAGAGTTAGAAATATGGATGAGAGAGAAACATCGATCAGCTGCCTCCTGCACACCCCCTACTGGGGATGCGCCCGCAACTAAGGTACATGCCCTTGACTGGAATCGAACCTGGGACCCTT
>NW_006295183.1:1846428-1847982 GCF_000327345.1 Myotis davidii | reverse complement strand
TGTTTGCCACAGTGGTGTGAGGAGGAAACGAGGATGCGGGCAGATGAGGCTGACACTGGAGGAGAGAATGAACGTGAGGGAAGCCCAATGGGTACCTCTCCCTTCCCACCCCCCACCAGGGGCGCTGACGACCAGTCAGGACCACATGGGGGCAGGGTGGGGCCGAGACCCACCAGGTGTCTGGACCCACGCACACCTGTGTGGGGCCAGGGTATCCCTGAGTTGCAGGAATTCCCCGGGAAGAGAGGGGGCGCGGGTGAGGGCCGGGCCAGCCCTAACCCACGGCTCTCTCGCCGGCAGTGATCATGGTGCTCCTCTTCCTGCGGCGGCGGCTCCGGAAGCAGGACCGGGCCCACGGCAAGAGCGTCCCCGAGATCCACGAGCAGCTGGTGTCCTACGACGAGGAGGGCGGCGGCGAGATGGACACCACGAGCAGCCGCGGCACCTGCCGCCGCCCAAGCCCGGGGAGCTGGGGGACATGGCCGCGGTGATCGAGGTGAAGAAGGACGAGGCGGACCAGGACAGCAGCGGCCTGCCCTACGACACGCTGCACCTGTTCGACTACGAGGGCTCTGAGTCCATCGCCGAGTCCCTCAGCTCCCTGGGCACCGGCTCGTCCGACTCCGACATCGACTACGACTTCCTCAACGACTGGGGGCCCAGGTTCAAGATGCTGGCCGAGCTGTACAGCACAGACTCCCCAGAGGAGCTGCTGTATTAGGGGCGGGTGCCCCTGGGCCTGGGGACCCAAACCATTGCGGCCCCAGCCAGCTGGACACCAGGCCTGACCTGGGATGACAGCACGGACCCCCCAGGCCCAGCAGCCCTTCCTTGTGGGTCCCAGAGACCTCTCCACCCTGGGTAGCAAACTCCAGGTCCCTGAAATGTCCAGGAACCTGTTCCCGTGGTGGCTACGCCCGAAATGCTGGAAAATCCAAGCTAGCGGTGCCTGGGCTCGGACAGCCACATAACCCGGTCACCAGGACCACACGTCCAATGCAGAGCCGTTTTCCCTAGCTCCTCAAAGAGCTGATGCCCAGCTACCAGGGACAGGTGTTCCCCAAAGGTCCCTAAACCCCCCAGCGAGGCTGGGGAGGCCCTCGCACCTGTCTCCCTGGAGGCAAAGGGCAGGACAGGATGACCTGTGGGTGACCCTGCCCGCAGCCCAGTCCCAAGGGAGCCCAGGGCCATCCATGCCACCTGCCCGGCTTCAACTTCCTCACATCCTCCCCGCCCCCTCCCACTCCGAGGCCCCTGAAGAGAGAGGAAGGGGCCGTGGCAGCTATCCACTGGGGTCCTCAGGGGCCCTCATCCGCCTGCCACACCAGTTTCTGTCCTGCACTGAGCGCTGAGCCGCAGCCTGCGTCAGGGAAGTGGCTGGCTGAACTGTGAAGCAACTGTGAATGCATCCTGGAGGGACACGGACGATCACGTGTGACAGACCAGGGGGTGAGGGCCACCTTCCAGAGGGGGCCTGGAGGGGCGTGACCCCAATTGGAGACGCACTGACACGCCTCTAGTTTTGCCTGGGAAGTGGGGACAGATGTGCCCAGA
>NW_006295183.1:1840734-1846314 GCF_000327345.1 Myotis davidii | reverse complement strand
CTCCCCCTCCTCTTCCTCCTCATCTCTGGACTCAGAGGCACTCAAGATATGATCCACGGCCATCGGCAACCCTGGCCAATGTCCAAACCCAACTCTGACTGCACAACGGAGCCAAGCCGCTTGCCTTCACACCTCGTTGCTGCCGCACCTCAGGGAACCCCAGCTGGGGCCTGTCCTTCAGGCACACCCTGCGGGAGGCAAGGCCCCGCCCCACCCAAGCCCCTCAGTCCTCTGTGCAGCTCCCCCTCTCAGCCACACGTGGAACGTCCAGCACAAACACACCTGGGAGAAGAGGAGTCGCTCAAAGGGAGGGGCAGGGATGGAGGCAAACCCTCCAACTCACCCTTGGCCATGACTCAAGTCCCCACTCTGAAGGCCCCTCACACATCAGGGGATTGTAGATAACACTGACTTTATGTTTAACCAATAACTACCTTTTTTTTTTATAACTACTTAATTTTTTTACTAATAGCACTTATCTATGTCTAGGTCTCACAAACATATAAGATTTTTGGCATAACAAGGTTGCTATTTAGATTAACAATTTTAATCCAGGTGTTTTAGTTGAATAAACAAATTCCTGTAACCTTCTATTTCCTATCATTGTCGTAACTGCTCTAGGGATATTGACTATATATTCACCACACTGGTGCATGAAATGTACTGTATTTTTTTTTTATATACCTGAATAAAGATCTTGAAATTTCCATTTCTAGAGCTGAAAGAGTGAGCTTATTTAATGTATTTTTATTAATTTCAGAAAGGAAGACAAAAGGAGAAAGAAATAGAAATATCAATGACAAGAGGGAAACATTGATGGGCTTCCCTCCTGCACACCCCCCATTGGGGATCGAACCCTCAACCTGAGCATGTGCCCTGAACGGGAATCAAACCGTTCATTGGTCAATGCTCAACCACTGAGCCACACCAGTCGGGCAAAAATTATTCTTGAATTGTCTATTTTCCCTTCAATTCTATCCATTTTTGCTTTGAGTATTTTTGGTGTCTGTTGTTAGGGGAATATAAGTTTAAATGATTTAATCTTCTTGACAGATTGACCCTTTTAGCATTGTAAAATGTACCTCTTACATCTAGGAACAATTTTTATTTTAAAATCTATTTTGTCTGGCAGTCACTCCAGCTCTCTTTTGATTACTGTTTATATGGCACTAGTGACCCAGTGCATGAAATTCATGCACATTAAAAGGGAATTAATTAGAGGACATATTTTAATATTGCTATTTGCCCTTTCTCTATAATAGAAGTGTCAGAAAGAAAATTAGTAAAATGTGTATGAAAATCTTCCTCCTGTCAGAGTCTGGGGCATGCCGCGGGAACCAGAGTCAATTCCCTGCCATCCACACGCACCTCGAAATCCTGCAAGACCCAGACCTGACCAGCCCCAACCCCACTGGGCTAGATCCAGACCTGGCCAGCCCCACCCCCATCAAGCCCCACGGGTGGGGGGGGCACAGCCTCAGGTCACCTGGCCCAGCACCGGGCAGGGGGCACAACCTGAGTTTCCCCCATCAAAGCCCCGCTCTGTGGGGGGCATGTCCTGCGGTCCCATCAAGCCCCACCAGGTGGGGGGGTAGGGGGGGAGGGGGTGCAGCTCAGGTCTTTTGCCCCAGCCCAGTGCCACACAGCTTCAGGACCCCACTGATTGCTCATTAAGACTCATTACAGCCCTAACCTATTTGGCTCAGTGGCTATAGCGTCGGCCTGCGGCCTGAAGGGTCCCAGGTTCGATTCCGGTCAAGGGCATGTACCTTGGTTGCGGGCACATTCCCAGTGGGGAGTGTGCAGGAGGCAGCCTGTCGATGTTTCTCTCTCATCAATGTTTCTAACTCTCTATCCCTCTCCCTTCCTCCCTGTAGAAAATCAATAATATATATATATATATTTTAGAAAGACTCATTACAGGAACCTGGCCTCCGCTGTGGCACAACCATCTTGTGTTACGGAATCCCTGCTTCCGCTATGGGCGCAGCCATCTTGGCTGTTATGGCATGACAGTCAATTTGCATATTTTCTCTTTATTAGATAAGATACCTTCTACATTCTTTTACTTTCAATCAACTTGTGTCTTTTAATATAGAGCGTGTCTTCTGTGAACAAAATATAGTTGGATCATGGCAGTTTACCCATTGCGCCAATCTGTTTTTTTATTAGCATGTTTAATCCTTGTCTATCTAACGTAATTACCAATAAGATAGGATTTCTGTCTGCCATTTTTATATTTGTTTTCTGTCTTACGTTTTTTGTCGCTCTATTACCCCAATATTGCCTTCTTCTACGTTAAATAGATATCGCCTAGTGTAGCATTTTCATTATCTTGTCAAATCTTTTATTCTAGCTTTTGAGTTATGTGTTTAGTGGTTCCCTTGAAGAACATATTTAAAATCTCAATTGATAATAATAGAGTTAGAATTTGTACCAGCCTAATACAAAATTTGGCTCCTATATAGCTCCACTACCACCCTCTCCTTTGTAGTACCATTGTCATACATATTACTTTTTATACATTGTATGCCCATCAACATAGATTTACAATGATTGCCTTATGCAGTTGTCTTTTAAACCATACAGGAGGGAAGAGTTACAAACAAGAAAATGTCTATTTGAACTGTCTTTTATCTCTACCTCTACAATTATCTTTATTGTTGGTCTTTACTTCTATTGTGGATTGAAGCTATTGTCTAGTCTAGTGTCTTTTCATTTCAGCCTGAAGGACTCACTTTCGTATTTTTGTAGGAATATCTGCTAGTGAGAAATTCTTACCATTTTGCTTATCTGCAAATGTCTGTGTTTCTCCTTTATTTTTGAAAGATAGTTTTTCCAGATATAAACTTCTTGGTTTATAGGCTTTTTCTTCCAGCACTTTGAAGGTCAGCCCACTGTCTTCTGAGGATAAATGGCTGTTAATCTTATTGAGGAAACGTTGTATGTGATAAATGGTTTATCTCTTGCTCTTTCCAATATTCCCCGTCTTTGATTTTCAATAGTTTCAATATGATGTGTCTAGGATAAGTTCTAAGGTGAGTTCTTATTTTACTTAGAGTTCATTGAACTTCTTGGATGTGTAGATTAATATTTTTATCAAACTTGGGATGTTTGGGGGCATTATTTCTTCAAAGGCTTCCTCTCTCTCTCTCTCTCTCTCTCTCTTTCTCTCTCTCCCTCTCTCTCTCTTCAATGGGACTCAAATTATACTTATATTAGAATGTTTGCTGATGTCCAACGGGTATCTAAGGAACTGTATTTTCTTCATTTTTTCTCTTTCTATTCCACAGACTAGATCATCTCAATTGACCTATCCTTAAGTTTGCTGATCCTTTTTTGAGCCAACTCACATCTGCTCTTAAGCTCTTCTAGTGAATTTTTTATTTCACTTATTGTACTTTCAATTCCAGAATTCCTATTTGAATCTTTTAATTTTTTTTTTAATTTTTTAATCCTCACCCAAGGACATTTTTCCACTGATTTTTAGAGAGAGTGGAAGAGAGAGAAAGAAAGACAAATATCAATTGGCTGCCTCCTGCATGAGCCCTGACCAGGGCCCGGGCCGGGAAGGAGCCTGCAACCGTGGTACATGCCCTCTACCAGAATCGAACGCAGGACCCTTTGGTCTGCAGGCCGACACTCTAGCCACTGAGCCAAACCGATTAGGGCTGTTTCTTTTTAAATAATTTCTACCTCTTTGTTGATATTCTCTATCAAGAAAGATGGTGAGACATCAGGGTCATGCTTTTCTTTAATTCTTTAGACATGGTTTTCTTTAGTTCTTTAAGCATATACTAAATAACTAGTTTAAAGTCTTTGTCTACTAAGTCCAACGTCTGGGTTTCTTTAGGGATAGTTCCTACTAATTGCTTTTCCTTTTCCTGTAAATGGACCATACTTTCTTGTTTCTTTGCATGTTTCATAGTTTTTATAGCTACCTGCATATCTATAATAATAAAAGCATAATATGCTAATCAGACCAGACAACCTTCTGGACGAAGCCGGAGCTGTGAGGGAAGCCCAGGTCCCAAGTGTCTGCCGGTGGCCAGAGGGAAGCCGGTGCCGGCAGCCGGGGGAAGGAAGGCCTACTCTTGCATCGGGCCTCTAGTTTTAAATAATGTGACAACTGTGAAACCAGATCCTTGTGCCCTAGGGGTTATTGTTGTTACTGGGTTTTGTTCCTGCTGCACTTTGTTTAGTGGCTGTCCTAAACTAATACTATAAAGTTTGTACTTTTTGTTGTGTGTGACCACTGAAGTCTCTGCTTGGTAGTGGTCAGCTAATAATTGGCAGAGGTTCCCTTAGACCAGCCGTGGGCAAACTACGGCCCGCGGGCCGAATCCGGCCTGTTTGAAATGAATAAAACTAAAAAAAAAAAAAAAAAGACCGTACCCTTTTATGTAATGATGTTTACTTTGAATTTATATTAGTTCACACAAACACTCCATCCATGCTTTGGTTCCGGCCCTCCGGTCCAGTTTAGGAACCCATTGTGGCCCTCGAGTCAAAAAGGTTGCCCACCCCTGCCTTAGACGCCTGGAGCCAGTAAGTCTCTCAGTGTTTGCCGAGGGCTTGTGTGTGCATGTGGGGGAAGTCCTTCAATGCGCAGGCAGGCAGTTTACAACTCTGCCCTAGCCTTCACTTTCTGATTGCACAGAGCCTCCAGGTCAGCCAGGACTGAAAGCCTGGAGCTTTTCCAGGTCTTTCCTGGGCATGTGCACAGCTTTATACACGTGAGTGGCCTTTTAGATTCCCAGGAATAGGCCAAAGTTTTTCAAGGCCCACTGTGGACAGCTCCTTCACCAGATATTCCTTTCAAGATTTTTCCTCCGTGTCTTCTTTGCCCCAGATGTTATCCCTGCCTTAAGCAACTTCCATGTTATACAATTACCATTGATTTTTTTTTTTCAACAAATACTCTCCCAACAAAAGGCTATTCACACTATGCAAGCTTCCAGTCAGGTTAAATAAACACAACCTTTAAAATGAGGTCTTCTCGCACTGGCTAGTTTGGCTCAGTGGATAGAGTGTCGGCCTGTGGACTGAAGGGTCCCGGGTTCGATTCCAGACAAGGGCACGCACCTCGGTTGCAGGCTCGATCTGGGCCTGTGAGGGAGGCAGGCAGTTGATGTGTCACTCTCACATCAATGTTTCTCTCTCTCTGTCTCTCCCTCTCCCTTCGACTATGATCGGAGACGAATTTGTTATGAAATTGAGTGCAATTTCCTTATCTAAGGACACTGTCCACAGAAGAATAGATGACATGTCTGCTAATATTCTTGATCAGGTAATCCAGGAAATTAAATCTGCTCCACTTCCAATAGTTAGTATCCAACTTAATGAATCTACAGATGTTGCAAACTGTTCACAGTTACTGGTTTACGTGAGGTATATTAATGATGGCGATTTTAAAGATGAGTTTCTTTTTTACAAACCTCTTGAAACGACAACTACTGCATGTGATGTATTTGACACAGTTGGTTTATTTCTGAAAGAGCATAAGATCTCTTGGGAAAAGGTTTGTGGTGTTTGCACAGATGGTGCTCCAGCTATGCTAGGATGTCGATCTGGATTTTA
>NW_006295183.1:1839134-1839571 GCF_000327345.1 Myotis davidii | reverse complement strand
AACCAGTGTGTTTGTGTGAACTAATATAAATTCAAAGTAAACATCATTACATAAAAGGGTACGGTCTTTTTTGTTTGTTTGTTTGTTTTATTCATTTCAAACGGGCCGAATCCGGCCCGCGGGCCGTAGTTTGCCCACGGCTAGTCTAGGGCCTCAATGGGTGAGGACACTTCCAAGCCTCCTTCGGTCACTGTTCATTCTGGACTCTGCCTCCTGCCCTGCTTCCGCCATCCCTCCCGGACTGTGGGAGGGGGTGAGTCTCAGGCTGGGGAACCCCAGCTCCATCTGGGGCTCTCATGGGGGCATGTGTGCTAGGGATGGGGCCAGAATAAAGGGAAACATCTCTCAGAGTCTTAAATTAGGGAATCTGAGAGGCCCTTTGTCCAACCCTATGCATTTATTTTATGAATGAACAAATAAAGGACTATGGGGCGGGG
>NW_006295183.1:1837064-1838960 GCF_000327345.1 Myotis davidii | reverse complement strand
TGTGGTATTTGTTGGAAGAGCCACACTCAAGGGGCCAAAGAGCCACATGTGGCTCGTGAGCCGCGATTTGCCGACCACAGCCCTAAGCGCTTTGGTAACAACCTCTATTCTTTCTTTCTATGAATTTGGCACGGTATGGGCCAGGGCCAGAGAGCTAGGATTGGAGGCTCTAGGACCCCCAGCCAGGGCTGTGCCCATTGCACAACCCCACTAAAGGTGATTTGACGTCCCTGTGCAGACACCTGTTGATCTGTGGTTGTTGAGTGGTTTTACCTGTAAGCTGTCCCCTTTGGCAACTGTTTGTACATGCAGAACCACGGCGGAGCCCCAAGACAGAAAATCTACCTCTGTAAGCGGAGTCTTGGAAGAGAGAGATCAAAGAAAGCAGCAGGCCACTCCAATCTGGGAACTAAGAGTGGATTAAGGGAAACTTACATCCGAGGTGTGTTGGGGATTGCAAGACCAAATGATGTGCCAGCCCCTTCGCAGGTGGCAAAGAATTGTAGGGGAGTGGTCAGCAAACTCATTAGTCAACAGAGCCAAATATCAACAGACAACGATTGAAATTTCTTTAGAGAGCCAAATTTCTTAAACTTAAACTATATAGGTAGGTACATTGTTATTTTTTTTTAATATATTTTATTGATTTTTTTACAGAGAGGAAAGGAGAGGGACAGAGAGCTAGAAACATCGATGAGAGAGACATCGATCAGCTGCCTCCTGCACACCTCCCACCGGGGATGTGCCCGCAACCAAGGTACATGCCCCTGACCGGAATCGAACCTGGGACCTTTCAGTCTGCAGGCCGACGCTCTATCCACTGAGCCAAACCGGTTCTGGCAGGTACATTGTTATTAACTTAATTAGGGTGCTCCTAAGGCAGTGATGGCGAACCTTTTGAGCTCGGCGTGTCAGCATTTTGAAAAACCCTAACTTAACTCTGGTGCCGTGTCACATGTAGAAATTTTTTGATATTTGAAATGATAGTAAGACAAAGATTTATATTTTTGATATTTGTTTTATATATTTAAATGCCATTTAACAAAGAAAAATCAACCAAAAAAATGAGTTCGTGTGTCACCACTGACACGCGTGTCCTAGGTTCGCCATCACTGTCCTAAGGCTTAGGAAGAGCCACACTCAAGGAGCCAAAGAGCCACATGTGGCTCGCGAGCCGCAGTTTGCCGACCACGGGGATAGGGGAAAGGGGGTACTAGCCCCTGAATGCTACCAGGTACAGGAAATTACTCTACATGCTTGACCAGATCAGGACACTGACCTGTTTCAGGAACCAGCACATTGCAGGAAGCAAGGGAGGGGGTGCTGATTTATGTCAAAATGAAGATCAATTCCAGTCAGCCAATCTCTAAGGGAGATCTGCAGAATGCAACCTAAATTCTGGCCGAGTGCAGCTTGTCCCCACCTCACTCTGCCCTGGCCCCCACCCTACAATTATAAATTGTACCTCATCTGTTCATTTCCCATGCCTGGAGAAGCTCATGTCAACTCATCATGTGATGAGACTCAATTTGTACAATAAATTATGAACTCAAAAAAAAGAATATAATAGCAAGAGGTAACCTTCTTGGAAGGTCTGATGATGGATGTTTTAAATAGATATCCCACCCACAGGCCAGGTCATCGTGATGGCCTCCTCCTTCCCTCCTCCACCCTTTAGTATCATTTGTCTACCCTTCCCTGCACAGATCTGTATCGTTTGTCTACCTTTCCCTGCACAGATCTGTATGTTTGCCCTCTGCTCCCTGCAGTCTGTATGTCATTCTGTACACACGTCTGTCTGTCCACACACGTCTATCTGGCTCACTGGCCTCACGCATCTCTTGGCCTCCCCCAAACGTCCTGTGGGTGGGTGAGGCCAGAGAGGCGCATAGCAAC
>NW_006295183.1:1835284-1836868 GCF_000327345.1 Myotis davidii | reverse complement strand
GGTCCCTTCCTCCCTCCCCCGTGTTCTGCGTGTTCCGCCACAGCCCCGCGCCCCTATGAACACCTGGGGTAGTTCAGCGCTAGGAGGGCGGGCACGAGGTCTCAGCGGAGCCCAAGCGCGCCCCGAACCCGATCCCCGAGGGTCCCAGACTCCTGGCCGGTGCCCCCGTGCACCCGGACCCGTGCGAGTCCACGCGGGTCCCGAGCACGCCATCGGGCCGCAGGGAAAGGGTCTGCCAGGGTCTTGCCTGAATCCCAGACGGGCATCCACCCCGCGTTAGGGACATAACAGTCTCCCTGGCCCCTTGCCGTTGGTTTGGAGGATCCGTTAACATCCTACCAAGAAGGGGGAACTACGGTGCACTTGGGGGTCGGGCTATAAGAGAAAAGGGGGTCCGGGCTTTGTGTGGAGTTGGAAGCTAGAACCCACTCCCCACCCTTGAGCCAGGAAGTTTAACCCTCCGACGACGTGCGGGTCACCCAGGCCATGCCCCCGCCTCTGTGCCTGCCGCCTCCGCTGGTGTATCTCGGTACGAAGGGTAGGAGGGGGTCGTCCGCGCGGCACCTTCTCCCGCTCTGGCTGCGCAAAGCCAAACCACGGAGCTGCTCCCCGACCCCCCTCAGGAGCTGAGTAATGCCCACCCCTCCCCCAAGCAGGGGGAAATAGGGTGCACTTGGGGTCGGGCTGGAAGAGAAACGGGGGTCTGGGCTTTGTGTGGAGTTGGAAGCTAGAACCCACTCCCCACCCTTGAGCCAGGAAGTTTAACCCTCCGACGACGTGCGGGTCACTCCCCAGCCTTGGGTAAGGGGCAGAGAGGTAACGCTCTGCTCTCGGCCTGGGGAAGGGAGACGCTCACACCTGGAGAGCTTCTGGAACTGGACTACATCCTGTGATTCTGGGCAGGAGATTTATTTACCTCTCGAGCCTGAGTTGCCTCTGGGAAATGGGAACAATATTACCACCTCCCAGTATAGTTATGAGAACTAAAGGAATAGATAGATTTCCCCGCGACCTGATGACGGTAGTGTAACTGTCCCCATTGTATAGATACGGATACTGAGCTTAGAAAGGTGAGGGGCTATCTGACTTAGCGGCTATATTTAAAACAGCCCTGGCTGGTTTGGCTCAGTGGATAGAACATTGGCCACCGTTGGACTGAAGGGTCCGGGAGTTTGATTCCAGTCAAGGGCGCATGCCTGGGTTTGGGGCTCAATCCCCAGTAGGGGGCGTACTGGAGGCAGCCGATCAATGGTTCTCTCATCATTGATGTTTCTATCTCTCCCCTCTCCCTTCCTCTCTGAAATCAATAAAAATATATTTTTTTTTAAAGAGCTGATTTTAAAAATATATATATTTAAAACCACTTTGACTCATAATTGAAGAGTTTGTACATATCTTAGATGATATGTAAGGTAATTACATGATTGCAGTTGAGTGGGCATCATTGACGAGGCGTCTTCCACAGCTCTCGCCTTGCAGTGAGCTTCCCCTCCACACCCCCCACCCCCCGCTAATACAAAACCCAGGCTGTCGCTGCCGCACATACACACGCCGCGTGGGCGGGGTCGGCGGGCGCTGGCTGTC
>NW_006295183.1:1833644-1834959 GCF_000327345.1 Myotis davidii | reverse complement strand
CACGGGCGGGTCGCCCAGGCTTGGTGGCGCCGCCAAAGGTGAAAGCGAAGGCGGTCTCAGCGCCCTGCGCCATCAATCACTCTTACTGACCGCAGGAAACCATACATACACGGGTTCTCGGTGTTGCCTGTCCCGGAAGCCCCCTGCCCCTACTTTCCCACACCCCGCAGTCTGGGCCTTCATCTCAGAATCAGAGGACGCTGTGGGAAGAAAGAGGGGGCCTCTAGGTACACACGTATCTTTGGAAAGCATAGATCCCAGACCCTTAGGGAGTCCAAGTGCATTTCTGGCTTGCAATCACACTTCCCCAAGCAGCCTACACATCAGGTTTCCCTACCAGGCCTGGGAGATCATATCGCCCCCACTTCCTTCCCCCTGCCAAAAAGCCGTGGCTGAAGGTCCGGCATCCTCTTAAAGGGCGGACGCACATTGCCTGTGGAGCTAGCCAGTTTGGGCTCCAGCAGAGAAAGGGTGAAGATTGGATCTGTGAGAGCAGAACCCAGGACAAGGGACTCTGGGGTTAGAGCTCAGAAGGCAGACACCCCAAGTTTCCTGGGTTGAGTCATTCGCTCACAGCCGAAGACATCTTACACACACACACACAGACATTTGCCATGCCTGGGGGCAGACAGTGTACCCACCCTGTGGGAAACACCTTGCCCTGAGGCCCCTTGAGAGATTAAAAGTAACTATTAGCCTCCAGGCAGAAGCTATCACCCTACCCTGTTGAAAAAAACCTTGCCACACCAGAGGATGATGGGGGGCAGGGGGGGCGCAATTCAAGTCAGAATCCTCTCATTTCAAGTCAGAATCCTATCAGTATGTAAGCAGAGGCCATCTCTGGACGCTTAACATTTTTGCCTGATCTAATTAGTCAGAAACAGCATTTAACTCTGTCCTGCACTGGAGATTGAGAGGCATAGAAGATCTAATACACAGTCACAAACCAGAGAGCCAAAGTGAGGAGAAAACAAATACCCAAATGAAAGAATTAGAGAATTCTCCAGATGAAGAGATAAATGAAGCAGAGATAAGAAATGTATTTGAAATGGAATTCAGTGTAATGATGATAAAGATGCTCAACAGCATGAAAAAGGATATAGTAACTATGAAAAACGGAACAATCTGAAATAAAGAATGCCACAACACAAATAAAGAACACATTGGAAGGAATACACAGCAAATTAGGGGAAGTTGAGGGTCAAATCAGTGAATTAGAAGACAGAGTTAAAAATATCACTCAATCGGAGAACCAGCTGGGGGGGAGGGGGGGCCTCACCCCACTCCATGTCCTTACCCTCCCCCCCACTGTCCG
>NW_006295183.1:1830359-1832805 GCF_000327345.1 Myotis davidii | reverse complement strand
AGTCTCCTTAAGTTGATAGAGGGGCCTTGTGTGGTAGGTGTCCTATAGGGCCCAGTAGCTCAGCCTCCCCAGTCACCTGAGGTGGACGCTCTTGGTGTACCCCTTTGTGGGCTGTTTGCACAGTCTTGTAGTTAACCCTTTATTGCTATTGGTATCACTGGGAGGAATTGACCTCCAGGCCAATTGGCTGTGATGATCAGCTGTGTCTATACTGGAAGATCTGTTGCGCAGGAGACACCCTTATGGGGCAGGACTTGCTTCAGTAGGGCTTTGGTGCTCACTGAGTCCGCCCCTTGAGGGTGTCTCTTATGGATGTGAAGGGTTGTGGTATGGTCTCACTCTGACCACTGGGTACACTGGCTCTTGGATCTCCAAAGAGGTGCAAGATCAGCCACTGTCTGGGGCTGTCCAGCAGGAGCTACAGAGACATCTGCAGATCTTCCACTTTGTTTGAGGTTTGGAAGTGCCCAGATGAGGCCCAGCTGTGAAGCAAGGCTACTGCTGCTGCCAGGCAGTGGGCCTTCTTCTTGAATCTCTGGGACTCCCTGTGGGAGTGCACTGACCTCCAGAGGGCAGCCCCTGCATTGAGCATCCGCTTCCTGGTGGTCAGTGAGCATCATAGTAACCAGTCATTCCAGGTCATTCTGCCATTAGGGTCAATTTGCATATTGCCCTTTTATTATATAGGACTAGAGGCCCGGTGCATGAAATTCAGGCACGGGGGTGGGGGGTGTCCCTCAGCCCAGCCTGCACCCTTTCCAATCTGGGACCCCTCTCACAATCCAGGACTGCTGGCTCCCAACCGTTCACCTGCCTGCCTGCCTGATTGCCCCTAACTGCTTCTGCCTGCCAGCCTGGTCACCCCCAACCACTCCGCTGCCAGCCTGATCGATGCCTAACTGCTCCCCTGCCAGCCCAATTGTCCCTAGCTGCCCTCCCCTGCAGGCCTGGTTCCCCCCTGACTGCCCTCCCCTGCTGGCCATCTTGTGGTACCATCTTTTTTCTTTAGAGAATACTTTATTAGTTTCTGTAATTAAACCCATGTAGATTAAGACCTTACATATTTAATACAGTGCGGTACCCTTGTACAAATGGGAAAAAAATTATGTTGAACGTTTCTAGATCAATATGGCTGTTACTTTCTGTACAATGCCAACCCAACACAGTACAACTGGGATCGTTTTTCCAAAGTTGACTTGTCACCATTTTTTTTAGCTTCTCCATCATCATCTGGAAAGAATGATAACATCTAGGATAACATCATTAAAAACAGCTCTGATAAAGCACGGTCATTACTATGTATCATAAAGCAGGTACGAGGTATTTTACATTCACAGAGGTATGATACAGTACTGCCCTACGTCTATAATACTAGAGATACAATTAAAAAGGCATTGTTTGAGACTTGATTCTGTTTTCCCAGCAGAGGCCCCAAGGGTGGGACGGCAGCTGTGGGAAGACGCACCTTCTCGGACAGGTTTTCCTCTCATTAGTGGACAGTTCTAGGTACGGAGTGCTCTTCATGAATATCACCTAAAAACTGTTTCAGAAAGACCAAAACGAACAAACAAAAAAACAATAATCCCCCTCCACACACCTCATTGGATTCATATAAAGATGACCCAGTGGAGGCAGGCAAGACTCACCCCAACCAATATTCACCAAACCCGCTGTGTGAGTGATCAGCGCTCCACAGGAGAGAAGCCCAGCAACACTTCACAGCTTGGGCCACACCAAGGCACAGCATCATTTCAAAAAGCAGTAGCCGGGCACTGCCCACCTGGGCATGTTCAGGGTGCTGACACCACTATTTCACCACTATTGCGCGCTCATCCAGGAAGAAGGGAGATCAGTTACTATACTTTGTGTTCAACTCAATTACCATGTTATAAAAGCACCATGCTGCCCAAGGCAGACGCAGGCTCCTCTGTGCAGCCCTAGCTCTTCAGCTCCTCACTTGTGGCACCATCTTGTGTCCACACAGGGGCAGCCGTCTTTGACCACATGGGGGCGGCCATCTGTGTGTTGGAGGGATGGTCAATTTGCATATTACCTCTTTATTAGATAGGAGGATAGTACTGGAAATCCTAGCCACGGCACTCACACAAAAAGAAATCAAAGGCATTCAAACTGGAAAGGAGCAAGTAAAATTCTCATTATTTGCAAATGACAAGATATTGTACATTGAAAATCCTAAAGACTCCACCAAAAAGCTACTGGATATAATAAATGAATTTGGCAATGTAGCAAAATCAACACCCAGAAATTGGTGGCTCTTTTATACACCAATAAAGAATTCTTGAAAGCACCTGCCTCCGAGCCCACGCCGGTGTCTAAAGTGAGCAGGGAAGAGGCTTTGTAGGCACTGCCTTCTCGTCTGCGGCACCAGACCCTTCCCAGCCCCTGCAGTGCCGAGGCCACCGCAAGGGGCAAGGAGTTGTAGGGG
>NW_006295183.1:1828386-1830294 GCF_000327345.1 Myotis davidii | reverse complement strand
ACGCCTGCCCCACTTGAAGAAATGAGTGGTGGATTGGCCCCAAGTAAAAGTACAGTGTATGTTATCCAACTTGCCCTTTTCCCTGACCAACAATGACTTGTACCGGATATTTTCCAAGTATGACAAGGTTGTAAAGGTTACTATAATTAAAGATACCAGGAAGAGTAAAGGTGTTGCATTTATTTTTTTTAAAATATATTTTATTGATTTTTTTACAGAGAGGAAGGGAGAGGGATAGAGAGTTAGAAACATCAACCAGCTGCCTCCTGCACACCCCCTCCTGGGGATGTGCCCACAAGCAAGGTACATGCCCTTGACCAGAATTGACCCCGGGACCCTTCAGTCCACAGGCCGACACTCTATCCACTGACTACTACTTTGACGAAACTACTTTGATAAATCTAAGTGTTGGGAAAGTGGACACTTAAGTTATGCCTGTCTTAAAAATATGCTTGGAGCACGTGAACCTCCAAAGAAGAAAGAGAACACGAAAAGAAAGAAAATTCCTGAACCAGAAGAAGAAACTGAAGACGTAGAAGAAAGTGAAGATGAAGGATTAGATCCTGCTCTCAACAGCCTCAGTCAGGCCATAGCTTTCCAGCAAGCCAAAATGGAAGAAGAACAAAAAAAGTGGAAACCCAGTTCAGGGGATCCTTCAACTTCTGATGATTCAAGACACCCAAGGATAAAGAAAAGCACATTATTTCAGTGATGAGGAAGAACTTAGAGATTAAAATTATATTATGTAAATATTTTTTTTAATTTTTTAATCTTAGAATACCAAGTTCAGTTGGGACTAAAGATTGTTTTTATAATTTGATCATAAAAATACTTAATGCCAAGTAACTTTTTACTATAAAATAGTTCACCCTCACCAGATAGTTGAGTTGGTTGCAGTGGTTGGCAAACTGCAGCTCGCGAGCCACATGCGGCTCTTTGGCCCCTTGAGTGTGGCTCTTCCACAAAATAGCGACTCTGTGCATGGGCCACGAAGTTTCAGTCGCACTGTATGTGCACGCCCGCACGTGGTACTTTGTGGAAGAGCCACACTTTAAGAGGCCAAAGAGCCGCATGTGGCTTGCGAGCAGCAGTTTGCCGACCACTGGATTAGAGGGTCCTCCCAATACACCAAAGCTGCGGGTTCAGTCCCCAATCAGGGCACATATAAGAGTCAATCAATATGTGCATAAAAAAGTGGAATAACAGCCCGGCTGGCGTGGCTCAGTGGTTGAGCATCGACCTAGGAACCAAGGAGGTCACGGTATGATTCCAGGTCAGGACACATGCCCAGGATACAGGCTCAGTCCCCAGTGTGAGGCTTGCAAGAGGCAGCCAATCAATGATTCTCTCTCATCATTGATATTTATTCATTTATTCTCTTCCTTTCTCTCTGAAATCAATAAATATTTTTAAAATTACTATAAAATAGTTCTTGAAAAGAAATTTTAAAGTAATCATGCTTCTATCCTGCATTAGCAGAGTATTAATATAAAGATTTGTTAATAACCATTAACCTTGAAAACAGTATATTTGAATAAAAAAGAAAACAATATATAATCTATTGTCATCCCAAGAAATAAGGTATATATTAAAAAGATTTGTTTGAGGGTTCATTAAAAAAATTTATTAGCCTTGATTAGTTTACATGAGGACTTTTAAAATAAATTTCACCCGCAAGAAAAAAAAACTTCATAAAGACTGTGGGAAAAGTTGAATGATTTATTGTTATTAAATATTTTAAAATTTTTCAAGACAAAAAGAAAAGAATTCTCAGAAAGAGAAACTAAGCAAACAATCCCATTTACCATTACAACAAAAAAATTAAGATACTGGTGGCGGCCCTGCCTGCGGACTGAAGGGTCCCTGGTTCGATTCCGTCAAGGGCAGGTACCTTGGTTTCGGGCACAT
>NW_006295183.1:1827388-1828359 GCF_000327345.1 Myotis davidii | reverse complement strand
GAGCGCAGGGCGGGCAACAGCGGGGACATCCATGAGGGGCAGGTCAAGATCCTGCTGCCGGACCAGAGCGGCAAGTCCACCTTCCTCAAGCAGATGCGCATCATCCACGGCCACGAGTTCGACCAGAAGGGCTGCTCCAGTTCCGCGACACCATCTCCGACAACATCAAGGTCCTCGTTGACGCACGGGGTCAAGCTGGGCATCCCCACTCGAAGAACAAGAAGCATGGCCTGTTCCTCATGCCTTCGAGAACAAGGCCACCTTCCGGCTGTACATGCGGCCCTGCGCGCCCTCTGGGGGCACTCGGGCATCCGGGGGGCCGTCAGCCACAGGAGCGCGTTCCAGCTGGGTGCGTCAGGGAAGTACTTCCCGGACAACTCTTCCCCCATTTCACCACCGCCCATCTACACGGAGAAACCCGCTCCGTGTTGCAGGCCGTCAGGGACACGAATATCAGGTTGCGGTGAGGGCGCGCCTGGCCCCGCCCACCGGCCCCGCCCTCCTGGGGAGGGGCGCCAGAAGCGCGCGTGCGCGTGCGTGTGCGTGCGTGCGCGTGCGCTTGTACATGCCTGCAGCGAGCGGCAGAATCCTAGGAGGGTATACTACTGAGACTCCGGCGCGGCGGCGGCAGCTGGTGTGACTCCGACAGTTTTCCACAGAAACGCCATTGCCTTCCGACAGCGTCACCTAGCGGTGTGTGCGCCTGCGTGTCCAGGTGTGTGAACGTGTGCATGTGCGCGCAGATGCGAGCGCGATCTCTAACGGTGTGCCCGGCTCTCCCTCCAGTGGTTCTCAACCTTCTGGCCCTTTAAATACAGTTCCTCATGTTGTGACCCAACCATAAAATTATTTTCGTTGCTACTCCATAACTGTAATGTTGCTACTGTTATGAATCATAATGTAAATATCTGATATGCAGGATGGTCTTCGGCGACCCCTGTGAAAGGGTCGTTTGACTGCAAAAGGGGTCG
>NW_006295183.1:1805156-1807534 GCF_000327345.1 Myotis davidii | reverse complement strand
GACAGTGGTTCTCAACCTTCCTAATGCCGTGACCCTTTAATACAGTTCCTCATGTTGTGGTGACCCCCAAACATAAAATTATTTTCGTTGCGACTTCATAACTGTAATTTTGCTGTTATGAGTCGTAATGTAAATATCTGATATGCAGGATGTATTTTCATTGGTCGCGACCCACAGGTTGAGAACCGCTGCGACCTGCAGGTCTTCCCTGCCACGGACCCAGAGCCGGGAGTGTGTAGGCGGCCCAGTGCGCAGACGGCAAGCCAGTGCCGCCCGGGGTCGCATGGACAGGGCATGTCCCTTCGGTGACTGGTGCTCATTTTTACTCCCGACCCTGCCCTGCCATTCCCTCCCCCACCCCCCACTTCCCCTCCCTCTCCGCAAAGACACACCCGCTGCCTTGCAGGTGACTGCTGTGGCGCCCGGGCTTCCCGTGGGCGGACTTCTGGGACCTGTTAGCACAGCCCGTGTCCAGCACGGCGGCCTGTGCGCCGCAGACACTGACCTTCAGGAAGCCCCGACCCCGCACCCACCTGGGTCCTGCAGGCCGCCGCCACCCCAGTGCCGCTTACAGCCACTGCCCCTCCTCAGGCCGCCCTCCATTCGGATCCTACCCAGGTCTCTGCCTCTGCAGTTTTACCCAACACTGTACTCCCAGCTCGGGGTGCGGGCGCTGCGGGTCACTCCGCTGCGGTTCCCGGAGGGTAGGGCTCGCGTGGCACTTGAGAAGGAAGAAGAGCTTCCCGGTAGCTGGCACGGGAATGCACTGGCCCCGTCACGTCCCGGGCCCTGGTCCTAAGGCCGCCCTGGGCCCCTCCTGAGTCCCTTGGCGCCTCCCTCGGCTCCAGGTCGGCAGGCCCGGCCCCGATGGAAGGGAGGACGCCTGCTCCTGAGTCACCTCCGTGCAGGTCCTCGGTGCGTGTGCTGAGGTCGGACCTCTGGTCAGAAAGCTGTTGCCATGCGGGTGCTGACGCCTGCGGCTCTCCGCGAGCTGAGGCTGTGGCCCAGGACCGACCCACAATCAGTGTGGCCCGGAGGGGAGGAGCGCAGCCGCAGCTCAGGCAGGCGGTTCTAAGGTCAGGGTCGCCTTTGGGGGGTGGGGCCCCGGGTCTCAGGGTTGTGAGGAGCAGGCTGGTCCTCCCAGAGCGGGGAACGGGGCTCAGGAGAGGCAGCTGGGTCCCGGCAGGCCCGCTGGGGGCCCTGAGCGCGGATGGCTGGAGGCCAGGGCCCCGACCAGCTGGATGGGGGGCCTCACCGCTGTGGGCTTCTCGCTGAGCCCCGCGTCTATGGCGGGTGGAGGAGGGAGTGCTAGGCGCTGCTCTACGTCCTGGGAGGCGCCCTACCCGGAGAAGTTACTATTTGTGAGGCCGAACTTTAATTTTACAACTTTCTACACAGAGACTAGTCCTTGTCTCTAAAGCCTCGGCTTTTGTAATTTTTTGTCTTAATGTCACTGGTCACCCTGGATTATTGTCTTTTGTATTGAGATGTTGGAGGAGCAGTAGATAGTGGTGTTTCATCTAGTAAAATGTAACAATAGACTCTCAAATGAGAAAAAAAATTAAGATACCTAGGAATAAACTTAACCAAGGAGACAAAAGACCTGACTTAGAAAACTACAGGGCATTAAAAAGAGATAGAAGAAGACATAAACAAGTGGAAGAATATACCGTGTTCATGCGTTGGTAGAAGCCAACATCATTAAAATGTCCATACTACCCAAGGCAATCTATAGACTCAATACAATCCCTATTAAAATACCAATGGCATATGTCACAGATCTAGAACAAATACTCCAAAAAGACCCTGAATAGCTGCAACAATTTTGAGAAAGAAAAACAAAGTTGGAGGAATTATAATACCAAATTTCAAGTTATATTAGAAAGCCACCATAATCAAAACAGCCTGGTACTGGCACAAGAATAGGCATATAGATCAATGGAACAGAACGGAGACCCCAGAAATCAACCCAAGCCATTATGCTCAATTAATATTTGACAAAGGAGGCTAGCGCATACAATGGAGTCAAGAGAGTCTCTTCAATAAATGGTGTTGGGAAAATTGGACAGATACATGCAAAAGAAAATGAAACTAGGCCACCAACTTATACCACATACAAGAATAAACTCAAAATGAATAGAAGACTTAAATGTAAGTCATGAAACCATAAAAATCCTAGAAGAAACCATAGGCAGCAAAATCTCAGACAGCTCTCCTAGCAATATGTTTATGGATACATCTTCTAGGGCAGGGGTCCTCAAACTACGGCCCGCTGGCCACATGCAAATACAAATATTGTATTTGTTCCCGTTTTGTTTTTTTACTTCAAAATAAGATATGTGCAGTATGCATAGGAATTTGTTCATAGTTTTTTTAAA
>NW_006295183.1:1785002-1804896 GCF_000327345.1 Myotis davidii | reverse complement strand
ATGAATATATCCTAAGAAACCCGAAGCACCAATCAGAAAGAATGTATGCACCCCTATCCTATGTTCATAGCAGCACAATTTACAATAGCTAAGATCTGGAAACAGCCCAGGTGCCCATCAGCAGAGGAGTGGATAAAAAAAAGCTGTGGTAACTTTAACTGGTTTGGTTCCATGGATAGAGCGTCGGCCTGCGGACTGAAAGGTCCCAGGTTTGATTTCGGTCAAGGGCATGTACCTGAGTTGCAGGCAGATCCCCAGTAGGGGCTGTGCAGGAGGCAGCTGATCGATGTTTCTCTCTCATCGATGTTTCTAATTCTCTATCCCTCTCCCTTCCTCTCTGTAAAAAATCAATAAAATATATTTTTTATTGCCACAGACAATAGGGTGCTGAAGGCCTGGGGCAGGGGGCGTGGATTGGGTCTGGCTGGGGGGAGTCAATGGGGAGGTAAAGGGGACATATGTAATACTTTCAACAATAAAGAATTATTAAAAAATAATATTAAAAAATGTTTTACATTAAATTTTTAAAAACGAGGACATTGGGCCAGTCTTTAAGGGTCCTTCTAGTCCCAACAGCTATAAGATGCCCAGGATGCCATGGCCTGTTGCAGTTGACTGAGGCCGTGGGATCTCGCAGGTTCATGAGTCAGGAGAACTCCATGACATCTATTCCTAATCAAGGATCCACCCAGGAGAGATATCCACCCACCATGGAGACCCCAGCACAAATTTGCCCTATCCCTGCTCTAGCACCCCATACTCTGCAGCGCAGAGCTCCCCCAGCCCCCAGGCAGAATGGGCACTTGATCTCAAAGTCACCATCCTCTCCCCTGAGGCTGACAGCCCAGGGAACATGAGCACACAGCCTGTAAGGTCGGTGGGTGCTGTGCGGGCACCCCGTCATCTCTCTGTTTCTGTCTCTGCAGGTGAAGAGTCAGAGCTGTGTGGGCGGATTCTTTCACCCTTCTGCTCCAAGATGGCTTTCAGAGAATTCTGCCCCAGTAAGTGTCCTTCTGCATCCTTCTGTGGCTCATGGACAGGCAAGGGCAGACCTCGGAGTCAGGGTTACAGAGGACAGCGCTAGAATGTTTGGCCAGAGAGCTCCAGGGGTGGATGTGGTATGATGGGTGCAGGGAGGGCAACACATGACCCCTGATGTCTGCAAGAGACATCTCATTTTTGTCAATTTGTCTGTATCATTACTCCCCAAAGTGTGGATCGGGGCTCTTCTGAGAAATATTAATGAGGTAACTTTAAAAAATTTTCCATGGCTGTCTGGCCAGTGTTGCTCAGTGGTTGAGCATCAACCTATGAACCAGAAGGTCACAGTTTGATTCCCAGTTGGGGCACATGCCCACGTTATATGCTCAATCACCAGTGTAGGGCGTGCAGAAGGCCACCGATCAGTGGTTCTCTCTCATCATTGATGTTTCTATCTCTCCCTCCCTCTGCCTTCTCCAAAATCAATAAAAATCTATATATAGATAAAAGCTTAAGCAACAGGCTAACCATTCAACCGTTCAACCAATAGCTATGACGTGCACTGACCACCAGGAGGCAGATGCTCAATTCACAGGCATAGAAACATGCAACAGACTGATGAATCTCAGAGGGAAGGGGGAAGGAGGGAAGCAAGAAGAGATTAACAAAAGATCTTATATGCATACTAGAGGCTTGGTGCACTGATTCGTGCGGGGATCGGGCAGAAACCAGCAGTCTGACATCCCCTGAGGGGTCCTGGATTGCGAGAGGGTGCAGGCCAGGCCAAGGGACCCCACCGGTGCACGAATCCATGCATCGGGCCCCTAGTAAATATATATAAAAATTTCCATAACCAAGTGAGTATGGGAAATGCTGGGTGGCACAAGAAGGTTTTGCTATTGTAGGACTTTTCAGAGCCTTTAAGTCAGTGGTTCTCAACCTTTGGGTCGCGACCCCTTTGGTGGCCGAACAACCCTTTCACAGGGGTCGCCTAAGACCATTCTGCATATCAGATATTTACATGACGATTCATAACAGTAGCAACATTACAGTTATGAAGTAGCAACGAAAATAATTTTATGGTTGGGTCACAACATGAGGAACTGTATTTAAAGGGCCAGAGGGTTGAGAACCACTGCTTTAAGTGGTGATGTGTGTTGTAAGGCTTCCATAGGAATGAGAAAGCCCAGTGGTCTTCCCAAATTTAATTGACCACAGGAACATCTTATGGGACTGGGGCTGCACAGAACACACTCCTTGGCGTTCACTGTCCTAAGGAAACCCTCCCTGGTGCATCCCCACTGGGAGGCCTCATCTCCGAATTCATTTCATCTAATGAAGCACGCCCTCCCGTCCCTTCCCCTGGATGAGTTGGGACTGGGAGTCTGTGTGGAATCAGGGACTCTACCTTAGCCCCATTTATCTACTTGTCATTGTTCCTCTCCCAGGTTCATCCCCACTCACCACTGTCCGTTCAAATTTCTACCATTCGTTACATGTCACGCTTCTTGGGTTGCAGTCTTTCTTCCAAATGGTTGAAACCCTAATTATTAAATCTTTGAACATCAAGGGGCTGTAGCAATAGGGGGCAGGGGAAGCTGGCATAGCCTGTCTGGGTGGGATCACCAGGCATGCCCCAGGGGGATAAGGTGGCAGTGGGGTCACTGCAAAGAGTGGTGCTTGGGGAAGTAGGGGTGTCCAGTCTGGCTGCTGGCCACAAGGGGCACCCAAGGAGGGCTCAGGTCAAGAGCAAAGATCGTTGCTAATACACAGCACAGACTCAACACATTATTGTTTCTGTTGTCACGGCGGCTGTGGTACATTATCAGGAAATCCAAGTCCAAGCCCCATGCCAGGTGTAAAGGCTGCCATTCAGGGGCACGGCAGAGCCCACGGACACCCGCCCCACAGAGAGCTTGAGGGGGTCATGTCCTCGCCCCTATGAGCCACTGGGAATGGAGATGGGCAGAGTGTGGAGGGTTTTCCGGAACCTTCTGGGGTCAAGCCAGGCCCTTGAGAGCCCTGCCCGTCTACACTAGTAGAGGCCTCGACAGCCCTCTGCGTGCCCGCTTCTGGAGGACTCCAGGGCTGTGGTGACACTCCTTGGAGGTGAGGGTGAGCCCAGGTGGGCAGAGCCCTGGGCCCTGCACCCCCCATTGCTTCAGCCAGAGCAGTTCTGCTCCCATCTGCCTGCAGGTGGGGGTCCACTCAGATTTCATCTGCAGCAGGTCCCAGGCCAGTACCTGGGGGGCTTTGGGACCAGCCCTTCCTCTGTCATCTCTCTCCGTTTCTACCCAACTCTTCCACATGGTCTAATCCAACTCCTTCCCTTTTCTCCGAACGTGTATACGAAGTGCTCACTGTGCACCCTTTCGGCTCCCCCACCCAGCACCTCACTGATTTCTGTGTCACCCAGTTCCTCCCAGCATGTCCAGTTCTCAGCTACCTGTGACCCTGCTGTCACTTCAACTCTGTCCATGACCCTGAGCCCCCAGGGTTCTCCTCTGGCCGTCTGGGCTCGGACCATCCACTCATGGTCTCCTTGATGGGTGCAGGTGGATCTTCCTGCACCTGCCCCCAGGGCTCCAACCTGGCCCCTAGCCTTCTCACTCACTCCAGACCTCCTCATCCTCACTACTGTAAGCGGCAGCTTCCACCGCCCTCTCCCACCCCAGCTTCTGCCTGAGCTTCTGGTTCCTTCCTTGGCCTGTCTCCCCTGGGAAGCCCCACCCCCACACCTCAAGTTCAGCCTGCCCCAAAGGGAAGTCTTTGTCTTCCCCTCCAAGCCACTGTTGCTTGATTTTGCCGTCCTGGTTTAGGACACCAGACATTTCAGTCTCTCGGGCCAGAAATCTGGGGGTGACCCTCAATTCTCCCCCAACACACCCAGCTCAGCCAACTGCCCAAGGAAATCCTGGTGTTTCTGAATTGGGTCTACAGGTTGGCATTTCTGACTTCGCCCCAATCCGGGCCCTCTCTTCAGACCCAACTTGGAAATCACTGCTTCAATAAGTGCTTATTGAACAACTGACAAGTGAATGAATCAAGATGCAGCCAACACCCTCGCACATTTCTGGAATGGATGCAGAGCATCCTGGCTGATGCGGGCTCTTTAACGCCTCCCTCCCAGACCTAGACCTGCTCTGGGAATTTAGACACCGAACGGGGAATTGCTTTAACTTTCTTAGCTCACAAATGATCTTGCTCGGTACACGTCAAGATACCAAGATTTCCCATTTAAACCTGGAAGACTTAGGGTAGGGCTCTTCGAGTGTCCACAGCCCTACCCCTGCCCATTAGGAGAGGCAAAAGGAAAAGTCCCTAGAAGGAAAAACAAGCACCAAAGATTAGGGTCAGAGCTCAGGAAGTCGGGGGTAAGAGAGGGGAAGCTCCCAGGCTGCCCACAGGCTGGCAGCAATTGCAGCCTGGCAGAGCGTGTGGGTGGGCTTGGGTCTCCCTCAGAGTCCGTGTGATGAGGAAGACAGTGCTTGGGTTCAAGTACAACCTGGCACTGACACCGGCTGTGTAATCTGAAGCAAGCTACCTAACATCCAGAAACCTCAATGTGCTCATCTGTGCAGTGGAAACAGTCATGCCAGCCTTTTCGTTTGATGCCAAGGTTTGACCTACCACAGAGACTGGAGCTGGCTGCCAGGCACTGCGAGGCAGCATTTGACAGGTTCTCAGCCGTGCCAGCCTCCTGTCAGACCTCACCACGGGCACAGGATGGATAACTTCATAAAACAGGTTCTCCCTGCCTTGTAGATTAGATATAAGAGGTCACCTGCTGGCCCTCTGGGATTTGCCCTGGGACTCTACCCCAGCATCACAGATGCAGAAACTCAGATGCAGAATGGGACTGACCAGGTCACACAACACGTTGTGGCCAACGCTCTGAAGCGCCCAGCCTGATGCCACATACAGTGCTCTTTCCACACAGAGCCCACAGTTCTCGGGGAAGATGCAGAGAAGGAGCAGCCCTCCTTTGAAACGAAAACTGTTAACCCGAGAAGAAAGGTTGTCATAACCGGCCCCCCTCAGCCTCCCTTGGAGGCAGTGGACAGTCAGACCGGCAAACCTTTCCCCTCCTGCCTGCTACACTCTTACCCCCGCCGGGTCCCAAGACACCGGGACACTGAACATCTGCAGTGAGAACCGAGTTCCTTTTCTGGGGATTCTCTAGAGTTGTTTTGTTTGTTTGTTTGTTTGTTTAGTAGAAAAACCATCTCACAAGAGTCAATAGTTAAATATTCAGGAGTTTCCTCAGCTGTTGTTAAATCATTGGTAGCATGAAATCCACCATGATGGGAGTATTTACACCATGGGTATTGACAAACACTACAAATCAGGGATTTCTCTTCCTTCTTTTCTGAAAGGTGCACAAGTCATCGGTGTACTGAACAAACTAAACTCACAGCTTCCTTGTTCAACATCACATTATGAGATTCACCCATACCACTGAGCATAACTGTGGACCATTTATTCTCATCGCCATATAGTATTCCATTGTGTGAGTATACCACAAATCACGTATCCATTCTACTTTAATGGGCATTTGAATAGTCTTCGGTTTGGGGCTGTGAATGGGTAGTGCTGCTGTAAATGTTCTAGTACAGTGCTGTCCAATAGAACTTTCTAGGATGATGAAAATGTTCTACGTCTTCACTGTCCAATATGATAGCCCCCAGCCAGCATGTATAGCTACTGCGCACTTGATATGTGGCTAGTGCAACTGAATATTAAATTTTATTTTATTTTAATTAATGTTTCTAGCTACATGTGGCTAGTGGCCACCATACTGAACTGCACAGTTTTAGGACACGGCTTTTGGTGAATATATGGATGCATTTCTGTTGGAGAATGCATTCCATCGAGTATAATTTCTGGGTTAGAAGATAGATATAGCTTTAATAGCTAGAGCTAAACAGTTTTCCAGAGTAACTGTACCAATTCATATGCCCACCAGCCATGTCTGAGAGCTCTAGTTGCTCTACAATCTGCCAACACTTGGTATTGTCTGGATTTTTTCATTTTAGCCATTCTGGTGGGGAGTAGAGATACCACCTTGTGGCTTTCCTTTGAATTCCCCTGGTGATTAAATATAGTTTAGCACCTTGGATATCCTCTTTTGTGAAGCGATTGTTTGACTCTTTTGCCCATTTTTCTTTTTTAAATATATTTTATTGATTTTTTTACAGAGAGTAAGGGAAAGGGATAGAGAGTTAGAAACATCGATGAGAGAGAATCATTGATCAGCTGCCTTCTGGTCACTCCCCACTGGGGATTGTGCCCACAACCAAGGCACATGCCCTTGACCGGAATCGAACCCGGGACCCTTCAGTCCGCAGGCTGACGCTCTATCCACTGAGCCAAACCAGTCAGGGCTCTTTTGCCCATTTTTCTATTAGATCTTATTATTACTGATTTATAGTAATTCTTTCTATATTCTGAATGCAAGTCCTCTGTTGGATACATTTCTGTGGAAATTTTCTCCCTCTTTTTGGATTGCCTTTTCCCTCTCATAATGGTATCTTTGGGTTAACAGATGTCCTTAACTTTTTAGATATAACATTTATTAAATGTTATGTATAATTATTTACTTTATTCATGTTTAACCTTAAACTTTACAGGCAATAATACAGAAGATAAGATTATGGAACACTCCCTTGGAGTTCCTAAGAAGGAGGGCTTTACTACTTCACCTCCAAGATTAAAATTTTATAACCATGAAAGCCAAGGTGGGCACCTTTCCAGTGGAATGGCAGCCTTGTTAAAGAGTTTTTGTCTATTATTGAAATTTCAGGCTTTAGGTTAAATGAAATTTAAAGGATTGCTCATAAAATAAACATTTTCCAAAATCTCATATTTTCTTCAAGTTAGAAAGGTACCGCCAATGCTTTAAAATATCAACAATGATGTCCGTAGTTTAAGGACTCTTATAGTACATGTGACTATATGCGCACAGTATGTCACCAACCCTCTCTAAGCAATGAAAATAGTAGCTCTGTGGCACTGCTCCCTTCTTATCCTTATGCAGGAGTAGAATGATCAGTTACACCTGCTTGATACCAGCACACTGGCATTCATACCAAGCGTAAAACCCAATTATTTAAAACAGCACAACTATCACATTCCCAGACAGTATGCAATGTAGAACAGAATTTGTAGATTCAGAAACCTGTGGCATGTTCTTGGAATGCTTTTAAATCATAAATTACATTGAGCATTAAATAAAAACACTGCACTAAGTTCTATAACCACAATAGTGGCGGAACTTCAGGAGCTGATTTAACTATATCAGGTTCTGCTCCATCTCAGCACATTCTCTCGCAGTGGGATATTTTTAAGTGTGCATGAATGAAAGGCCCAGCTCTGCCCCTGCCTTGTCACAAGAGCGCTGGGGATGGCAGGCTGGTGAAATATGCCGGAAGAGAAAGGTGTGCGCAATTATTTTCCCTTTGTCTAACATTGGCTTTGATTTAGAGTAGAATGCAAAAACCTGATTTAAAAAATAAAAAAAAGAAACTGAATGAGGGTCTGTTTCTAAGTTTAATTCAGTAGCCAAGCTATACTTCAACTGCAAAAGTCTTTGCAGGATGGAAAGTACTAAAGCAACACTCACACTGAAAGACAGGTAATCAGAGGTACCAGGGCACGGGGAATGGGAGCCATCGTGAGAAGACAGCCTGGGTAAATACCGCACATTTCCTGTCAGCTGCTGGTAAGACTTGATGTTTTTTTCAAACTGAAAAGGAATCCTGCAGGGCATTTTCCTTATCACTTATTTGAAGAAAGGCTGTTCTAGGCCCCCTCATTGAACGTGAGGGCTAGGTTTCAAAATTCATCTCCTGTATCATCCCAAGGCACATGCTACTCTGTTAATACTGTGTGACACTGAACGGCTGTAATGGATGGTGCAACTGCTCTCTGGGGTATTCCCTGAAGAGCAAACCTATTAGCATGAAACGGCTAATGGAGAAAAATGGATGATTGAGTAGAGAAGTGCAAAAGGACCCTTTTGCGTCTTGGGATCCCTTAACCAGTTCCAGACGCCTGTGCAAACAGATACCTCCCTGGTAAGCATCCTCCAGTGACCTGGGGCAGGTGGTAGCTGGTGAATATATTTAGAAAGTCTTCTTTCAAAGCCTTCCATTGTTCACAGTTAGTACCTTTGTATCCTGTTTAAGAAATCTGAGGTCATGAAGATGTTCTCCAGTGTTTTCCTCTTAAAGCTTGACTGTTCTGCCTTTCACATTGAAGTCTATTTTTATAATTTTCAGGTTTGACCGTTATTTATTGAGCACCTACTGTGAATAGACATCCTGCTAGCCAGTGTGCTTTCATGCACTCATAGCAGAGATCACTGCTCCCATTTTAGAGATGAAGCAATAGAGGTTCTGAAATGTGAATTACTCAGAGGGCACCACCTGCTGGAGGGAGGGCTAGGGTTTGAACCCAGGACCAACTGTGTCTTACTTCGCCAAAGCCGAAGGTGCAGGTCAGCGCTAATGGGGGAGCTCTGGGATTTCCCCCCAGGAAGGTGGCCAAGGAGGGGCCCTTCTCCCCAGAGGACCCGAGGGCCATTCACCTCCTCAGGGTACTGATGTTGGCAAATAAAAGACCTGGAGCTGAGGCTGGTTTGGGTCCCAAGACAACTCAGGGCTTCTAAGTAATCTTGGATGTTGAGGAGATAAAGGGCTCGTCCCCAAATACTCCGTAATGTTTTTAGGAATCCACAGTCCATGAATTACATGCTGAGAAACTGTTCCATGCTCCCACCACTCCACACCCCTTCCTAGGAATCCCTCCCCACCTCTGGGCCTTTGTCCCAATCTTCCCCTGCCCAGAATATTTCCTGGCTTCACCTCCTCCGAGAAGCCTTCCCTGATCCAACCCAACCCCCAGCACCGCATTTCTGGGTGAGTTGATGCCCACAGCCAAGTCCTGTCTGACTGCCCCGGAGTCCCCTGGGTAGGTTTCGCCCCTGAGGCAGAAGGCCATGGCTGGAGGCCAGCAAAGTTAGTCCTCATTCTCCATCATCCTGTGCATCCCCCAGCCCTTCCCAAGACCTTGGTAAAGACCTGCTGACCCTTTAACCTTGTGTCTCGGGGAAAGAGAGTCCTTGTCTAGCACTGAGTCTTGGGTTCACTTATTCACTGTGTGACCCTGGGCAAGGCCATTGCCCTCTCTGAGCTTCCCTTTTCCTATCCATGAGTTAGTTGAGCTCCGAGGCCAGAGACTTCAGAGGAGCCGAGGGGAGGTCAGATCCTGCTACCAAAGGCTCCTTCGGGACTCTGCTCCCCTCCTCCCTGGAAGGAGCAGCCAGGAGAGAGTCTCTGGTCCTGACCTGAGTCTTCTCCACTGAGCCAGGGATGCATCACTCCCAGGGCAGCCGGGCTGGAGGAGGAAGGCGTGTGGCAGGTCTGTGCCCCAGCTCAGCATCCTCTCTCTTTGCTCCCAATAGGCTGGCACGGCAACCATACCCACCATTTCTATGCTGAACTAGAGAACTTCGGGAAGGGAAATGTGTATTCGTCTTCTATAATGCTAGTATGTGTAGTCTTAGGCCTGGTCATCACCATCTCCGGCGTCACCATCATCCTGGCCAAGAAGGCCTGGCGGCTCCAGCCCCGCCCGCCCCATCGCCACTGCCGCCGCCGCTACTACCGGGGAGACGCCGAGGCTGACCAAGGTGAGCTGCTGCCCTTCTCAGGGCCTGGCCCTCCCATCCAATTGTGACTGCAACCCAGGACACATCAAAGAGGCGGCTGCTCTGTCGTGAGAGGGGGAGGGTGGGCAGGGAAGGCATCCTGAGGTCTTGGGGATCAGGAAGAGCTCACAGATGCTCACCATGATGTCCTCAATGGCGTGGGGAGCCTGGTTGTCGACCCAGGTGGGGCTGCCGGTCAGAGGGAAGACAGCTTGTTATTCCCCAGCCCTGCCCACTGTTGGTCCAGCTGTACTGACAGCTGGTCCAGATGGTGCCAGGATGCCAGGTTGGATGGAGAAAGGCATAGGTGAGTGGGGTGGGAGGGTAATCTGGTAGGGGGATGAAGAGGTGAATAGGTGCAGGGAGGTGTGGGGTGAGTGGGTGGATCAATGGATTGTTGGAGAAAGGGATGAGGGCTGGGATGAGGGATGGATAGCCAAATGGGAGAATGGAAGAATGGATGAATGGAGAGGTAGATGGATAGCTGGATGGAGGGCAGATGTGTGGGTTGGGTGGGATGTGTGAGTGGATGGGTGGGTGGATGGATGGAAAGATGGAGGTTAGGGGAATGGATAGGTGTGGTATCGGATGGGATAAGTGGGTAAGTGAGTAAGTGGATGGATAAATGCATGGGCTGAATGACGAGTGAATGAATGACAAGCCTGCAAAGTGCAAGTAGAACTGACTTGAGACCCTCCCCGTCACAGGGTCACCCTCTCAACAGAGCTGGTGGTGAATTCTTGGGCTGCCCAGTCCCGAAGTGCCCACCTGCCTAGTGTGCTCTCTCTTTCTCGGAAGGGGCCAGGGATTTAAAAGTGGAGGAAGGAACCCCACGGTATTTAATTCTCAGACGACCTTCAAGGGCAGGAAAAAGCCTGCCCCGCGGCCTGCAGGGCTTCTCCTGAGACAGGGAAAGCAGCCTGTGGAGTGGTCTGGCCCCAGGGGCGCCGGGCACACAGCAGATTAAGTGCTTGGAGGCTCCAGAGCCAGACAGGGCCAGAGGCTCTGTCCTCCGACAGGACAGAAAAAGCACCGCCTTCACGCTCCTGCCACCTCTGCACCTTTGCAGATGCCCTTCCCTATGTCCAGGATGCCGTTTCCCATACTTCCCCAACCGACAAAAGCTTACTTGTCCTTCCAGACCTGGCTCAAATGCTCTCTCCTTTGGGGAGATTCTCTGGCCCCTCCTCCTCCCTCCCAGATTGAGTTGGACCCCCCGCCCCCCCGTACTATCTGGGCACTGTCCCTCCTCCTCCCCCAGTGGCCCTGCCACAGGATGGCTGTGTGGCACTAGGGACAGCAGGGCCTGCACAAAGCTCTCCTCCACGTGGGCCCACAGCCCAGCCAGCACCTGGCCCAGAGAAGTGCTCTGGGGGCAAGAGAAGGAACCACCTGGTTTCGGCCGCACAGCAAACTGTGTCCGCCCGTTTAAAGGCCGGAAACCGGAGCAACTTGTTGAATGGCCTAGAGGTCCCCCAGCCTGAGCCTGGTACTCAGAACATGGGCGAAGGGTCCACAGTAGTTCCCAAGCTGAAGTCTGAGAGGTCAACCGTGGCCTTGAGGAGAGATGGACCAGGGGGCAGACCAGTCCCTCCTACTCTTGGTCGGGGTCCCAGAGCCACTGCCACATGAGTGACACCTAGCCTGACCTCCAGAGCAGAGAGAGTGGCAGGAGGCCACAGCCCGGCCTTCGCTACCCCACGCCGACTGTCAGCACCCTGCAGCCTTGTTGCTGTGGGAACCCTCTGTGGGGCTCCCACCTCCCTAGCCATTTCTGGTCTCAGCTGCGGCTTTGGCACCTCCCTGATGCCCCCCACGCCTTCCTCCAGCCTCCTGGGGGTGCATGGGGATGGGGATGGCACTGCCAGGAGCCTTAGAAAGATGCCAGGGAAGAGAGGAAAAACACACTGGGCGCAGCTGTGGGCAGAGCACCAAGCTTTGACCTATTGGCACTGGGGATCCTTCTGTCCTCAAACACCCCTTCCCTGGCCCCAGGGACAGACTCCCGTCTCTCTCCTTCCACTCCCAGGCTTTTGGGTGGGTTCCTATTACCTGAGGAGGAAAGCATCAAGGTCCTCAGACCCGGAGCCAGGGCCCTGGGTCCTCTCTCTATACCCACGGCAGCCTCAGGACCACCCACCATCCTCGCTCCAGACCGTGCACCTAGGCATCCCCAAGACATCTTCCCCTGGGGCCCCACACCCAGGGAGTCCAAAATGGCCCTCATCTTCCGTTCTTGCTGTACAACCTCAGGGAAGTTGCTTGACCTCTGTGTACCTACGTGAGTCATCTGTGAAATGGGTACACAGGACCCACCCCCAAAAGTTATTGCAAGGACTAAACTAGACAGCACCTGGCTAGTGAGTAAGTGCTCAGTAAGCGTTAACTGTTTTCATTATCTTTCCCCTAGAACACCTGCTCCCAGGCCATGTAGGCTGGCGCCCCCACCTGCCAGCCGCCAGCCTGGCAGCTCCGAGGCATTCTCCACAGGCATCCAACATGACTGAACTGTGACTAAGTGACAGAGCCAAGGGAGCACCACAGAGCAGCCTCAGTTTCCCTGGGAGACCCAAGAAAAGCAGTTCAAGGAGAGAGGTGGACAGCCGTGTGGGCGGTCCTGCCCACCAGGGCCCCCCACTCAGGCCGGCGGAACAGCCTTAGCTTTCCCGAGGTTAGGACAGCAGGTGGGATCCTTTCCTGACGACGCTGGCAGGGACGGGACCCTGCACCAGAGCCCAGCGGCCCTGGTTGCCATCACCCTGTTGTTCCCTGCTTATCTCTTTCCTGAGCTCCTTCCCCAAGTTCTTCCAAAAACCCATTCTTCAGCGGAAGCCCTGAAGAGAAACAGATCTCGTCTCCGCTCCCTTCCACAGCGCGTCACCGGGCTCCTTTATCCTCGTATAAAAGTAACGTGTTCATGGTAGGAAACCTTTAAAACACAGGAAGTCTAAAGCAGAAGATAAGGGTCGTGCTCCTGTCATCCAGGCGGAGCCACTGTTGACGCCTGTGGAACGTTTCCTCCTGGGAGCCTTCTCGCTGCCCTGAGTTTACACCTCCCCACGTGGTCTAAATGCAGAGAGAGTGTTGTACCCAGATTTTTCCACTCACCATTGTACCTAGAGTGGGGGAAAGAGCTTAGGGGAGTGGAAAGGGCAGCCTTTAGACTGCAGTGGTTCTCAGCTTTGGCTGCACATTAGAATCATCCACATCCTCGAGGATGGGGCCCAGAAATCAGGATTTTAAAAAGATTTTTAGGTGATTCTAATGTGCAGCCAAGGTTGAGAACCACTGGTCTATAGAGTGAGGTCAGGGTGCTGCTGACCTCAGAGAAAGGTCATAAGCACAACCCCAGACAAGCCCCACCCTGATGCTGAGCCCTGCCCTCTGAGGGGAGGAGCCACCTGGGAGGCCATTGGTGCTGGGGAGACCTCAAGTCTCAGCCATTTTTGCGGCTCCCACTTGCCCCTAGCCACCTTGAGTCTTGTCAAAAACGGGGAGGTGGAGTGCTGCCCTGGCCCTATCAGTAACTTGCTGTGTGGCCTCGGGCAAGTCCCTGGGCCTCTCTGAGCCTCAGCTGTAAAATGTGAAGACTGTGCTCCATCAGCATTTCCCATGCAGTGTTATTAGATAGAAGGAAATAAGATCCTGTGGTCCAATGCTGGAGAAGCACAACTGAATGTGTTCCTCAGCTGCAGGACTTTTTGGAGCCTTTGATGTACTAATATGTGGTCAAAACCCCAGAAGAAATACTTTCAACAATAAAGAATTATTTAAAAAACTAGAGGCCCGGTGCACAAAACTGTGTGCACTGGCGGGGGGTGGTGTCCCTCAGCCCAACCTGTGCCCTCTCACAGTCTGGGATCCCTCGGGAGATAACCACCTGCTGGCTTAGGCCCGCTCCTGGGTGGCAGATGGCAGGCCCTGATGGCAGCAGGGCGGGCGGCGGATCACACTGTCCCGCCCCGCCTGCAGTATGCAAATTTAACAGCCACCTTTGTTGGGTTAATTTTGCTAGGGGCAAGTGGGAGCCGCAAAAATGGCTGAGACTTGAGGTCTCCCCAGCACCAATGGCCTCCCAGGTGGCTCCTCCCCTCAGAGGGCAGGGCTCAGCATACTCTTCTGATTGGCTGATGCGCATAGCGAAGGTACAGTCAATTAGCATCTTTGTCTTTTATTAGTGTAGATAATAATACATAATACATAAACAAATACCTAGAAGAGAAAGTGGTATACCGAGTCGCTAGGATTCATCACCAAAGACCCTTTTCTCCTTGGGATCTTAAGGGAATAGTGTGTGGTTGGGGGCAGGGAGTAGGGAGGCCTGCCCCAGAGACCTCTGTAGCCCTCGTTCCCTGACAGCCTCTTGCTCCCTTTCATGCCCCAAACCTTCTCCACAGCTCAAAGCTTCCTGCTCACACCACACTCTTCTTTTTCTTTCCCTCCTTGGTTCAAGCTGTTCTGTTCCCTCTGCCCAGCCTGCCCCACTTCCCCTGGCTAAATCCTAGACAAGACTCAGCTCTGGGAGCCCTTCCGCCAGGAAGCCCTCCCTGACCCCAGCCTGGGTCCGGCCTGCTCTGTTCCCACAGCCTCAGTACTACGTCTACCAAAGCTCATCATACACTGCTCAGTACAGGGCTGTCACATTCTGGGGTGCCACTGGGGGGACTCTCCCTGACGCCAGCCTGAGGCCCAGGCCGAATGTCTGTTCCCTGCAGACTCCCAGGAGCACTCCTTCTGCCGCCGTGGGATACACTGTGCCTGCAGCCTCAGGGGATACCGGTTCAGCTCTCTGCACCGGCTGCACATAGACGCTCCACCAAGGTAGGAGGCCTCCTGGGGAGAGGGTGTGAGAGGGTGGGGCTCTGGGCACAATGCCCCCTCATGGGAAACAGCAACACCTCCCTAAGGGGTAGAAACGCAGAAAACATCTGCTCAGAGCGTGTGACCATCTCTCACCCTCCTGACCAAGCAGGTCCCAGGGGACAGGGTCTGACTCAGAGCTGCCACCAGGAGACACTCAGGGAGGAGGAGAAAGCGCAGCCCCTTCAGGCCGGGCCCCAGCTCCTTCCTTTGCGCCCCCAAAGCCCAAATCACACCCACTGGGATGGGGTCAGTGCATCCAAACTGCACTCGGCCCTCGGGCAGCCTGTCCCACTGGCAAATTCTCCTCTGGGCCTTCAGGTCCACCCTCAGGCAGGTCACCCCCAGCTGGTACTTGCAAAAAGAAGAGGTCTGGGCTTCCATCACTTTCCGACCAGGGGACCCTCGGCGCTCCCTCTTCCCTTCTCCCTCTGCTCTGGGTGCGGGGAGGGCAGTGCACTTGCCCTCTCCCGGCCAGAGGACACTTTTCAGCCCTGCACCTCTGGCTCCGGGGCCCCAGGGCTGGAAGGGCCACTTGGGAGTGACTTCAGATCAGGGGTGCCTGCGGCTGCTCCAGGCAGCTCTGCCCACACTCGGGGGCCAGCCTGGGAGACATTTGGTCCACGGCATCCTGCTGCTCTGAGCCACCTGTGGCCCGGCGCTCAGAGACCCGCTCGCTGAGTCCACACAGAACACGGGGCTGGGTCAGGACCAGAATCTAGGTCTCGTGGTTCTGTGGGGCAGAGAGGTTTCACTGGAGCTGCCATGACAAAGGCCTGGCTGGTTCACGCCAGGCAGCTTGTCACTGAGCACAGGCTCTCAGCTCCTGGGGAAAGACCCACACCCGCCCGAAGGCCAGGCCCACAGGCCCTGAGAGAGTGAGTCCTTCTCTTGTAGCTACGAAGAGTGCATGGGGCCGGGGGCCACCCAGCTGTACCCACCCACGGAGGCGCCCCCACCCTACTCGCTGACAGACACCGACAGTGGCCACAGCTCCGGCGGACACCAGCAGGCGCACACTGACCTCTTCACCGTCTCCATGGATGCCCTGCCCCCTTATGAGGCTGTGTGTGGGCCTTGCCCTCCACCGAGCCTGCTGCCACTGCCAGGCTCAGAACCAGAGCCAAGCAGCCCCCAGGGCCCGCCGAGCCCAAAAGGAAGCCTGGCTTCCAGCCCAGAGATGATTGTGTGAATGCCAGTCCCTAGGGGCTGAGAAAGACCTTTCGGGAACACAGGGAGCGCGTGCACGCACGCACGCACACACACACACACACACACACACACACACACACACTCATGCACACAGAGACACACACATACACATATACACACGCAAACTGATGCACACAGACACATATACACACAAACTCATGAACACACAGAGACACACATACACATACACACACGCAAACTAATGCACACAGACACATTTGCACACAAACTCATGCACACACACATGCACACAACACAAACTCTTGCGCACACACAGCACTCCTACATGCACACATATAACACAACTTACACACACACAGACATATACACAGTGACATGCCCATGTGTACATACACATCCAAACATGCCCCACACGTGTGAAGACACATACACAGACGCCCCCCTCACACGCACCATGCAAACTCATCTGTGAAGGTTGCATTCAAAAGGAAGCTCTCCCTACCTCCCATCCCTCCCCAGCCTGCCGGTGATGACTTAGAGACAGCACTGGGCAGAGAGGTGCAGAGGGGACTAAGGCTTGCTCTCGCCTCTCCCGGGCCTGTTTGCCCCTGCCCTCACCTGGCAGGCAGTGCCAAACTGTGATTCTGTCTCGAGAAACAGCCTGACCATGCAGGTCAGCTGTCAACCCCCAGCCCCTCCAAGGGCAGCCTGTCTCCTGGCTGGTGGGACAGGTCTCAGTGGGACTCAGCTACACACTGAACCTCTCTGCCAAGTCCAGGGCAACAAAACCACATCACCACCCTGCCGCTTACAGGGTGCGGACACGGGCCTGAGGGGCTGGGGCACAGCCTGGAGGCCCTCACAGCCCTCTCTGCCCTCACCCTTCCCAGCGTGCCCTCAGCCTGGCGCTGCCAGCTGAGTTATCTCCGAAGCCCCCACCCTGACCCACAGGGATGAACAGGGCTCCTGGTGGGTGTGCCATGGTGGGGAGGGTCACAGCTGTGCCCTATCAGTCCAGCCACTGCCCAGGACTGAGCATCTTCAGAACATAAGGGCTCTGAGCCGCAGGAGCGGCCCCTCACTTAAGTATGGGCCCAAGCCAGGCCCCAGGAGCTGGCACTGTCCTCTGGCGGCTGCTCCTTTGGGAATTGAGCTGCCATGCTCTGGTCTCGCCCTCTGGGGAGTTGGCAGAGACAATATAAGGCAACGTGAGCCCCATCGTGCCGCTGCTAGGACCAGCGGTTGCCTCTCAGCCTTGATGCCGGGCGCCACGGAAGGGCGTGCGTGGGTTGCCTGGTGGTAGAGAGGCCCCAATCTTGGCCCATGAAACCCAGCAGTTTCCAACAGAGGCCATGCAGGTCACACAGCTGACTCCTGAACGCCCAGCCTGCCAGAGGGGGCACCTGGGAATCCCTGAGGAGGGACCCACCAGCATCACCAGCGGCAGGGAGCAGAGACCTCAAGTCCACTCTGCCTCCCTCGCCCGTCCTTAAACACCCCCTTTCCTCTCCTCCCCCTCCCCACAAAGGGCTAAAACAATTCACCCCTTTCTTAAGAAGGGGGCAGCAAGAATGGCAATTGTGAATTTTATTTTGTATAGAACTAGTATTTTTGTCGGTGCAGGACTGAAAGGAATCCGGTCAAAGGTTCGGCAGCACCTGGAGCTTCTGGCTCCACGTGGAGTAGGGACCTTGTTTACAAGCAGTTCTGTCACCTTGTGGTTTACTTGTACTGTTTTTCAAGCAAAAAATATCTGTCTGTTGTACTGTATTGCTTTAAATGCACTCCAGGGGTGAAACCCATCCTGCTTCTGCAACCCTTAAGACTGCTGTAAGGGGGCCGGGGCACCCCTATGTACTCATCAGTGTGGGAAAGTGAACAGCTTTTCTTGCTCCTGGATTAAGCGCTATTTAAACAACTGTGGATGTTTTCTGTGTTCAAAATAAATACATCATATCCTCCATAAAAAGTGTTGCAAGAAGTATCATTGGGGCGGGGTGGGCTAGAAGAGGTCAATGCAGGGAAAGGGGGGCATACGTAATACTTTCAACAATGAAGATTTATTTTAAAATTTCAAAATAAAAAGAAGTAACATTGTATCAAAGGGGGGCTTGTACCATCTGAAATCTCTACGGAAAGGAAAGAACATCAAACTGAAAATATATTACGTCTCTCAGAATTAGCAGCCATTAAAGCCTTATCATTTTCCTGTTGAACCAAATATTGAGTATGTGGGGAGTCAGTGACTTAAGAGCCCTGCTTCCATCAGTCCCGCTCCAAGCCCACACTGCCACCTGCTGGCCACCTGCTGCCACTGTTCAAAAGCAAATGAATCTACACCCGAAGAACCTGCGAATTCCCTAGTCCAGTGGTGGGCAAACTGCGGCTGGCGAGCCACTTGTGGCTCTTTGGCCCCTTGAGTGTGGCGCATGGGCCACTAAGTTTCAGTCGCACTGTACGTGCGCGCCAGCACGTTGTATTTTGTGGAAGAGCCACACTTTCAAACGGGCCGGATCCGGCCCGTGGCCATAGTTTGCCCACGGCTGGCCTAGTCCCACGTTCAAACCCACTGCGCATGGTCACTCAGAGTTGTAGACGAAACTTGTCTTCTACCCTTGGGATGTCCCATGAGGTTAACCCAGTCATGAATTCCACTTTCAGGAATAGCCCCTGCCCCTCCCGGCATCTCTCTCTGGGCACAGCCTGATACCTAAGCCCCATCTCTGTATGCGATACGATCACTCCTCTGTCCTCAACACGAGTGTGCATGGCTCGGGTGCCACCTCCGTGTTCTGGGGCCCCTCCTCCTGGGAATGAACACAGCAGCCTTCGTGGTAGTGGCATCACCACCCTACACTGACACCCCATCCCAACAACACACACACTCAGGGTGCCACTGGCACAGGGAACTGTTGGGCTCGGCTCTTCCTGCCTCCTCTATCCACGACGCGCCCTGTGGCCACGTAAGGCACCACATTCAAGGTCCTTCTGCAAACAAGGCTGACCTCTCTCGGCCAGGGGCCTGAGGGGTGAGGGCTGAGGAGGGACACTTGTGCAGGCTGAGCGCCCTCCTCTTGCCAGGAGTCTTAACCCTTTGCGCTCCAATTTTATTTTTAGAATTCCAACAGTCTGGTCCGAATTGGAAGCCCTTCCTGTCTTGGTTGCAGTAGTTCCCTGGCGGAAATTGCCAATTAGCTCAATCACCAACCCGACGTTGGACCTGCTCCTAGCGCCTGGTCTGTCGAGTCGGCCTCGACGTTGGAGCGCAAAACGTTAAGAAAGGGGAGCTGCAACTGCTGGCAGATGAGGCTACCACAATGGGCCGGCGTGTGTGGACACGTGTTCCCAGGTCTTTGGACAGGGCAGCAGTAGCACCCCACACGAGAGCGCAAATCACCCGCGAGAAAGAGGAAGGAGGGTCCGTACAGAGTATGGCCGTCCACGGCTTGCACTGGCCAAACCCCCTGCACATCCACATGCGGGGGTCCCACCCCCTGCTCCTGGAGACACCCTGACACACACTGAACGCAGCATGGCTCAGCTCACAGCACCTGAGGTTTTGTGAGCGTCTGCTTAGACGGCTTTGGTGCGCGCGCGCACACACACACACACACACACACACAAGCGCCCCTTACACACGCAGAGGCCCACACACACACTCCAAGGCCATCCACTCTCATATCAGGGGACTGACCTGATGACTGACCAGGTTCCGGCTGTGAGCAATGGAAGGACTGGCAGCGTCCTCACGGGAGAGTGAATCTTCCTTCCTGGGCTCTGCTCGGCTTGACCCCGACACTTGACCTCCGACACTTGACCTCACGGCCTGACCTCACGTGGCACCTCCCCAAGCCCACGTGAGCTCTGTCAGGACCAATGGCCGTGCTGGAGGCGGGGCATGCCTTTGCCCACACGGCGGCCGCCCAGCTGTGCCTGCTCAGCATCTCTCCAAGGCCCCGGTTCTCAACCTTGGCTGCACACTAGAATCACTTGGGAATCTTTTTAAAATCCTGATTTCTGGCCCTAACCGGTTTGGCTCAGTGGATAGTGGCGAACCTATGACACGCGTGTCAGAGGTGACACGCGAACTCATTTTGTTGGTTGATTTTTCTTTGTTAAATGGCATTTAAATATATAAAATAAATATCAAAAATATAAGTCTTTGTTTTA
>NW_006295183.1:1783286-1784715 GCF_000327345.1 Myotis davidii | reverse complement strand
CTACTTTTTTTTTAAAATCAGCTGCTAATAACATCCAAGTGACAGCATCTTAGACGCACCCTTTTAACATGCTGCACCTGCCTACCCGTGGAAAGTGGGTTTACACCAGTGGTTCTCAACCTTGGCTGCACGTTGGAATCACCTGGGAATCTTTTAAGAATCCTGATTTCTGGGCCTCACCCTCCGGAAATTCTGTTTGTTACTAATGTTGTGGCCCCACCCCATAACAAAGAAACAGAATTTCCGGAGGGTGAGGCCCAGAAATCAGGATTTTAAAAAGATTCCCAGGTGATTCTAACGTGCAGACAGGGTTGAGAACCACTGCTCCAAGGCATCTCAGGTCTGCCCTACCTTCTGCCCTACGGCTGCTGGCCGCCTGGTCCGTGGCCTGCCATAACGCTGGCACCTGAACTACAGGTGGAGGGGGGTGGACAGCCCGGGAATTGGGGAGCCCTCCACTCGCTGACAGGCTCTGAGCCTGTTAGTCAATTTCGAGAGGCAGAAACCCAACTGAAACAAGAAAGGGTATTTAGCGGCTCATTCAGTGATGGCGAACCTATAACATGCGTGTCAGAGGTGACACGCGAACTCATTTTTTTGGTTGATTTTTCTTTGTTAAATGGCATTTAAATATATAAAATAAATATCAAAAATACACATCTTTGTTTTACTCTGGTTGCAAATATCAAAACATTTCTATATGAGACACGGCACCAGAGTTAAGTTAGGGTTTTTCAACATGCTGATGCGCCGCACTCAAAAGGTTCGCCATCGCCGAAACCGGTTTGGCTCAGTGGATAGAGCGTCGGCCTGCGGACTGAAGGGTCGCAGGTTCGATTCCGGTCAAGAGCATGTACCTGGGTTGCGGGCGCATCCCCAGTAGGAGAGGTGCAGGAGGCAGCTGATCGATGTCTCTCTCTCATCGATGTTTCTAACTCTCTATCTCTCTCTCTTCCTCTCTGTGGAAAATCAATAAAATATATTTAAAAAAAAAAAAAAGGTTGGCCATCAATGCGCTGACGCGCTGCTCAAAAGGTTTGTCATCACTGTGATGGCGAACCTTTTGAGCTCGCGTGTCAGCATTTTGAAAAGTGAGTTCACGTGTCACCTCTGACATGTGTCATAAGTTCGCCATCACTGTAGATGACACGCCGAGCTCAAAAGGTTCGCCATCACTGCTCCCATTTTACAGATGAAGCGACAGAGCTTCCGAAATGTGAATTACTCAGAGGGCACCACCTGATGGGGGAAGGGCTAGGGTTTGAACACAGGACCACCTGTGTCTTACTTCGCCAGAGCCTAAGGCAGTGACGGCGAAGCGAGTATGCAAATTAACCCAAATAAGATGGCGTTGGCCACGGAGCTGTAACGAACAGAAGGCTGGGTTTTTTGGGGGTTTTTTTTGTTGTTTTATTGCTTAAGGTATTAT
>NW_006295183.1:1778229-1780132 GCF_000327345.1 Myotis davidii | reverse complement strand
TGCAGGAGCTGCCCCCTGTTGGTCAGTGCTTCTACATTGGGAGCTCTGCTCAGACACAAGCCTGGCTGCCAGCTGCCAGCTGCCAGCACAGCGGTGATGGTGGGTGCCTCTCCCGCCCCCTCAGCAGCGCTAAGGCCTGCTCCCTGCTGGCAAGTGGACATCCCCCGGGGGCTCCCGGGCTGCCAGAGGGATGTCTGACTGCCAGCTTAGGTCCGATTCCCCGGGAAGTGGGCCTTAGCAGCAGGTGGACATCCCCCAAGGGGTCCCAGATTGCAAGAGGGCACAGGCCAGGCTGAGGGACCACCGCCCCCGCCACCGAGTGCACAAATTTTTGTGCACCGAGCCTCTTGTGTATGTATGTGTATGTGTGTGTGTGTGTGTATGTATATATATGTTCCTAGAAAAGGGATTGCTGGGTCACAATGCAAGTACCTATGCCATTTGTTAGATGTTATCCAATTTCTCTACAGATGGGTTGTACAAATTTGCACACACACACACACACACACACACACCAGTTTATGAGCGTGCTTGTTTTCCCATGGCCCCTCACCAACAGAATGTGGGGTTTTGGTCATTGGGCTTTTGGGGTGGATTTGTTGCTGATGTTTTTGCCAGCTGGTAGGTGAGAAATGGAATCTGTTTAATTTGTCTGTCCGGCTGCTATAACAAAATACCATACACTGGGTAGCTTATCAACAACAGAAATTTATTTCCCACAGTCCTACAGGCTGGCAGTCCGAGGTCGTGGTGCCAGCACAGCGGGTTCTGGTGAAGACCCTCTTCCGGGCTGCAGGCTGCCGACTTCTCACGGTGTCCTCATGTGGTGGACGGGGCTCTCGGGTTTCTTACAAGAGCACTCATCCCACTCATGAGGGCTCCACCCTCATGCTCTACTCACCTCCCAAAGGTCCACCTCCCAATGTCATCACCATGTGCATTAGGATTTCAACTGCGAACTTGGGGAGGGGGACACAAATACTCAGACCACAGTATTTGCATTCCTCTAATTGAGTCAATCTGAGTATTTTTCATGCCTAAGGGCCATTTTTGTAAATTGTTCACGTCTTGTACTCATTTTTCTATTGGGTTTTTGATCCTCTGTCCTTCATGTTTTAAATAATCTTCATGGATAGTTAGGGATATTAGCCCTTTGTCACGTGTGTTGTGATTATGCTTCAAGTTTATTGACTGTCTTGTCTTTGTTTATGGTGTGTGTGCTTTTGTCACATGAATTTTTTTTCAATATATTTTATTGATTTTTTACAGAGAAGGGAGAGGGATAGGGTGCAGGCTGTGTGTGTCTGCTGCTCCTCAGACTCGGGGAAGTTGCTCAGACGGCTACTACTCCTTGAGTGGGAGCGGGCTGCTTGCGGGGATGCTGTTCCTCATATGGGTACGGGCTGCTCACACCACTGCTGCTCCTCGTAAGGGGCAGGCTGCTCGTGCAGCTGCTGCTCCTTGGGTGGGGGCAGGTTTCTCACCTACTGCTCCTCAGACAGGAGGAGGGTGTGGGCTGCAGCTGCTTCGCTCCTCGGATGGGGGCAGGATGCGTGGGGCTGCTGCTCCTCAAATGGGGCAGGTTGCTCACATGGTTGCTGCTCCTTGGACGAGGGAGTGGACTGCACACACAGCTGACAACTGCTGCTCCTTGGAGAGAGGTGGGCCACGTGAGGGTTTTGCTGTTTGACCTGGGGCAGGCTGGTCGTGGGGCTGCTGCTCCTTGGACAGAATTGGGCTGCTCATGTGTCTGCTGCTTGCGTGGTTTCAGTGCCCTGGGCTAAGGCGCTGGGCTGGTCAGAGGGGAGCATGCTTCAGAACTCACAGGAGTCTGCGCCCAGGGTGGCTGGAGACTCGTTGACCGTGGGACCACAGCCGAAGTAGCAGGTCCCTGGCCAGGGGG
>NW_006295183.1:1768434-1776876 GCF_000327345.1 Myotis davidii | reverse complement strand
ACTCTCAGATCCCTCACCAGGGGTTCTTAGGAATAGTGTGAGGTACGGATCTATTTCTGACTTTTTCCAAATGGTTACCAGTCATCTCAGCTATTTATTAAAAAGTCCATCTCCAACCCAGTGCTGAGATGGCGACCAAGGTTTTAAAAAAGAATTCATCCGTGTTTCCTGCTAGTGCTTGTAATGGTTTTAATGTTTACACTCAGATCCCTCACCAGGGGTTCTTAGGAATAGTGTGAGGTACGGATCTATTTCTGACTTTTTCCAAATGGTTACCAGTCATCTCAGCTATTTATTAAAAAGTCCATCTCCAACCCAGTGACCTGAGATGGCGCCTTCATCGGATGCCATGTCAGCGTGTACCTGGGTCCATCTCTACTCTCTATTCCTGGTCCATTTGTCTCTGGCTGCACCAGGACCACATGGCTGTAATTGCAGAGGTTTTACAGTGTGTTTGAATGTGTGGTAAGGCTAGTCCTCCATCGTCGTCTTTCTTTCTCAGTGGTTTCTCAGTTATTTCTGCAGGTTTGTGGGGTTTTTTTTTTCTTGAACTTTGGTCAAATGTGACTAACTTCATAAAATAGCCTACGAGGTGTCTAGTGGGATTGCACTGAATGTGTAAATTAACTCAGGGAAACTGGCATCTTTGTCATGCTGAGTCCTGCCCTCCAGAATGGACTGCTCAAGTCCTACACGGTGCCTCTAACATTGCTCTTGTATAGTTTTGCACATTTCTTGCTAAATTTATTCCAAAGTATTTAAGCTTCTTGTTAACACTGTGCATGGGATTTTCACTACCCTCCTAACCTCTGTGGACTGTTTGTATGTTAATTTTGTGCCCTGCTCCGTCACTGAAATCCTATTGTTTGTGTGGGTTTTGTCATTCATCCTTTGGGACAGATCACTGTATTGGAGTGAGGCTGTTGGTGCCCTCCTGCCGCCCTGTGGGTTTTCCGGAGGGTATTTCAGGGTGAAAGCAGCTATGATGAGCGAATGTTTCAGGAGTGGATGGCCCGTGTCTGTCCTGTTCGCCAGTACAAATTTGCAACCCAGCACAGAGCCTGGCATTGGGCCGATGTCTGGGAAGGGCTGTCAGAAGGCAGGGAGAGACCAGAGGCCTGCTTACAGATCGCCTGGGGACTCTGGGGTGGGCAACTGGCTGGCAAGGACACTGAGATAATACTTCCCTCACAGCCCTGATGGAGAAGCAAGTTTTAAAAACGAAAGTGCAGGATCTCCCCCTGCCCTGGCGTGGAGCAGCCCACCAACAGCTTCCCCCTCCAGGAACTTTGCCAGTGAACATACAAGAAAGGCCAGCCAAGTGGAGAGAGGTGGGTGGATTGGGGAGGAGCAGGAAGTACCCGCTATGTTCATCCCCCAAGTAACCCATCCCTTCCTACCTGTGCAGCCCCTCCCTGTGAGGGAAACACAGAGCCCAGGTCCGGGGGAGGGAAACCCAGGACCGCAGCGGGGGTGACCTGCCAAGGCCCTGCAGTCAGTAACTAGGGAAACTGGGGTCCTAGCCCATGTTCTGAACCCAAATCCCAAGCCCCACCCACAGAGCTAAGTGGATCCCAAAGGGTAAGACTCATTTAAAACTTAGCAACTGGTCACTTCTTGTTTTTCTGGGCACTTCCAGAGATGAGCCTGGAGCGGACACAATCCCCCCATCCCCGGCTACAGACCAATCTAGGCTGTGCCTGAGGGGGCAGGGGAGTGGGAGGCCAGCTAGGCCCAGGGAGAAGGTCTGCCCAGACCGACAACAGACTGGAAAACCATCAGCTTGGGGTGTGAGGAGCCCCACAGCTGTGCCGCTGGCATAGGAAGCGCTCCAGAACAAACATCAGCTTTTAGGTGCAGGATTTATTGGCTGCTGCAAAGCGAGATTTAAAAAAAAAAAATCACATATGCAGGTGAAGGGTCCTGGCAGCAGGGGCTCTGCCTCCTCCAGGTTCCCAGTCAATCATTCGGGTTGCTGCCCCTCCTCCCGCCCACACAGCCCAAGAAGCAGTCCAGACAGGAAGGGCTGAAGCCAGCGTGCTTGCCCCTTGGCCTCCCTCTGGGACTGGGAGCACCTGCCACCTATTTGGTGCCGGATGCCACACCCACAGAGGGCGGAACAAGGCCTCCCAACCTTCATTTCCACCAACCACTTCTCAGAGAGGGAGGGGTCCAGGCCTGCCTCCCCAGAGTTCACAACTGCCCCTCCCTATGTTTGCAACCACTGCTCTTGAGGCCTCTGCTCCCCTCCAAGCACTCTGCCTGCAAGCCCGGCTTTCCCACCCAGACTGTCCCGGAGAACGCGCTTCCTTCCCCTTGCTCCAACGTGACTCAAGGGACAGCTGTGCCTCAATGCACTGTTACAGCTGAGCGAAGCTAAGATCTCTTCTGAACCAATAAAGATGGTTCATGCTTTATGGTTGAAGGTGTCCCCTTGGATGGGAAGACTCAAGGCCCTTTGCACCTTTCCCCCCCACAACCCCCCCTCCCGGGAACAAACTCTCAGTCGCAAACTCTCAGGCCACTATGGGGTAAGGGAGCCTCGGAAGCCAGGGCTGGGGGCCCCATGCCTGCTCGGGGCTGGGCAGACCAGCCAGGGGCCACAGGCCACTTCCCTGAGAGGGAAGGGCAGCAAGACCTTCATCAGCAGGAGACCAACCACCATTCAGAGCCAACGAAGAATCCTCCCACGGATGGAAGCCCAGCTGCCCAGGTGTAAATGCCACAGTGGCCTGTGCTGAGAAAACAATGAACGCTGGCCTTGGGCCAAACAGGGCACAATTTTGTGAACATCTAGAAATGCCGATTGTCCTGAGAGCTGCTAAAATCATTAAAAAAACGATGACCTTTGCCCCAGGCACTGCTGGCTCTCCCCACCAGATGTGGGGGGGAAGAGGCAGCCTGGGGCAGGGGGACAATTTTGGAATTGCCAAAAGGCTGGATGATGCCGACTCCCTGGCTGTGGGACCTTGGGGAGTCCCTTAGCCTCTCTGAGCATCAACTTCTGGGATGTAAGACCACTCTCACCCTCCTGTGTGGCCTGAGGGGGGAGACCAGGAGCCCAGCATGTCAGCCAGCCCTTCCCCAGGGCTTCATTAGAGGGTCCCAGCAAGGCTGGCACACTGAAAGGCATGACAAACCCAGTGGCCCCATTCGTCACTTACCCCCTAGGGCCAGAAACCAGGATAAAGACACCAGCAAAGGAGAAAGACCATTCGGAAACAAATCTGGCCAGATTCAAGCCCTCCCAGGAGGAGGTTTTCCACATCGCTCCCAAGGGCTCACTTGGCAGCCGCGGGCATTTTTCTGGCACGATCTTTCCTGTCCTATGGACCATGTGTCCGACTCCCTGGAGTCAATATCCGGTCCCGGTTTTGTTCCAAGACTTCTAACATTTTCTGCATGTCGTGGTCAGCCTCAATCACCTGGAAATCAAACACACAGTCACAGCCTGCACTCGCCTTCAGCACCCTCCTCCCTTCAAAGATGAAGAGAGAGAGCTGGAGGCAGGAGGAGGCAGCGAGAGGCAGGTTAAAGCCAAACCTCGCCCGTTGTAGGTCGATCTAAATTCTCGACTCTATTTTCACTTAAGAATCCGCTACAGTTGTCCCTGCAGTGAGCTCATAAATGAGGTTCTTCTCATCACTTTATACCGTCTAATTTTCTACAATGAGGGGGAAATTGTACTGTATTGTTAAAACCCACTATAGTAATGTCTCCCTTCCCAGCAACCTCACTGCCTGGAAGAGCCATGAGTGGACGTGTCTGAGCAGCCCAAACAGATGTCCCCAAGGCCAGGCACAACGTCTGTGCACGGCCCTCCGCAGGTCCACGCTGCACATGCATTCCTAGCAGTCTTAGGTGGCCAGTGCTGCCTGCAGAGATGCAGCAGCAGCAAATCACAAACAAGGGGACGGAGAAGCAAGGAATCAGACGGGGCAGGCACAGCAAGAGTTAGAAACGGCGAGAGTCGGCAGGAGAAAGAGGGGTTACCGTGAAAAGCAAGCACGGGAGCTCCGAGATGTTAGTAACCTGGGGCCAACAGTGCTGCACCTCGGCACCCGCTAAAGCAGTGGTTCTCAACCTTCCTAATGCCGTGACCCTTTAATACAGTTCCTCATCTTGTGGTGACCCCCAATTTCATTGTTACAAATTGAACATAATGAAAGCATAGTGATTCATCACAAAAACAGTATGTAATTATGTATGTGTTTTTCAATGGTCTTAGGCGACTCCTGTGAAAGGGTCGTTCAACCCCCAAAGAGGTCGCGACCCACAGGTTGAGAACCGCTGTGCTAAAGGCATCACTGTGCATCTGCCCAGAACAGCACATGACGGTCCCTCGGATGCCCCGAGTCACCGAGGAAAGGTGCAGCGAGGCTCCGAGTCTTCCATCCACTGGAGAAGGGGCTGTTGCATCAGGAAGACCACCATCCCAATGGTTAAGGCTAAACCCAGGGCTAGAGGCTTTAACCATCTAGAACATTCCTTCGCTGGTGGTGCTGGGTAAGTGAGATGCTGCCGTGGCCACGGTGTGACGACACCGAGTCAAATCACCTTCTCTCCGGTCTGTCCAAGTCACTGAGGCTCGTCCAGAACGGGGACTGGGAGAGGGAAAGCCACCCCCACACCCTCCCTGCTTCCTTCCTGCACATTCCCGAGCCCTGCAGGACTCGGCCCCTCCCCAGACTGCAGAGCGGCCGACATTCCTGGGCCACTCTTCCTTCTAGAAAAGTCTCCTGCCCTATCAGGAGGACTTACCAGAACAGGGGCCACAGTAGGGAAAAGGCCCCCTTTGGTGAGCCATTCCTCGTAGAGGCGGTGAATAGCATCCACGTACTCCTGCCGGGAAGACACACACACAGGCCGCTGAGGCACGAGGGAGCGGGCACGCCGCTCCCACCCAGGGTCTCGGGCAGGTGGGGTGGACGTCACTGACCATGGGCAGTGGCTTGGACAGAGAAGCCCACGAAAACCCACCTGGCTCAGGCGGACAGTGAGAGTGCAGGTGCTCACTCCCACGGCCAGCCCAGCCCAGGCCAGGCCTCCGGGGCACTCCGCTGGGCTTTCCACACACCCTCCCAGCGGGTTCTCTCATTACTGCCTTTTTTTTTTTTAATAGCGGAGCCACCAGTTCCTTTGGGGGAGGGGGGTCCATGGCCCAGCATCCCAGCCCTGGGCAGCCTGAACCTTTCCCTCCACCAAGAGGAGTGTGACCCTCACTGGCCTAGGAGCCCCACTCCCACAGCCCAAACCCACGGAGATTCTAGACCAGGGTTGGGGAACCTTTTTTCTGCCAAGGGCCACTTGGATATTTATAACATCATTCGAGGGCCATACATAATTATCAACTTAAAAACCAGCCTGCTCTATTTGGTCAAACATTTAACTAACTCGCCCCTAATGCCCTGGCAGGGCCAGACCAAATGATTTCTCGGGCCTATCCTGGGCCGAACGTTCCCCGCCCTGGGCCTAAACCGTGATGAGGCACTGAAGGGTTTGGGGCTGGGACTGCACACGTGGTGTCCTGCACTGGAAACACCACCCGGGCAGCAGGGTGGAGGCTGGATTTCAGAGGCAGATGAAGGGAGAGGGGGGCCAGGGCAAGGACAGCAGTTAAACAATCCCAACCAGAGTCAATGTGGCCTTGAGCCGGACCCCGGAGGCTGAAGCAGTTAAGCAGCCACCAGTGAGTGTCGCCTCCAAGCCGGGCACAGCACTACGCACTGGGGATGCAGCAGTGAGCGAGAGGGCAGGTTCTAGAACGGATCCAGAGGGCACGGAGGCAAGCTGCCTTCAGGAGGCGGCCAGCCAAGACCTGGTGGTGCCTGGGCAGGGATGGGGGAGGGTGCCCACCGCTGAGTCTGGGACACAGGAAGTGAAGCAGACGTGGACGCGGGGTCTCCAACCACAGAGGAAGTCAGAGTTCCCCCTCTGAGACGCTCGGTTCCTGTTTCCCTCTCTATGACAGCAGCCCAGGATCTCCCAGAGGGTGGGGCCAGGCTGGGGTGCTGGTGGCTCCCAGGTCATCTCTAACCAGGTGAAAGGGCTCTTACCAGTGGGATGACCTTCTCCTCGTCCCGGCATCTCATCTTTAACCTCTGATAGCAGGTCTCGGGAGTGGTCCGGAGATACACTGAGATTTAAAAAGCACACGTGGCTCTAACGACTGTTCACGGCTTGGAAGTGAAAGCCAAGGAGAAGGGGAAGAAGGCGGTGGGCAAGAACTGGAGAGAAACACCTGCTGGCATCTCGGAGCAGAAGACATGGCCAAGCTCAGCTCACAGCTCCACCACCGACCAGCTGTGTGACCCGACAGGCACCCTGACCACATCCCTTCTTTCATTCCCTTTCAATGTCATGAGCCCAATCGGGTCACTGTGAGGCTCAATAAGGCTCCAGACACAGAGCTGCACAGGGCCCAGCCCCCAGTGGGTCTCAGTTAATGTCTAGGTTTTTCATCTCCTCCCTCCCTTACAAACTAAAAAAACACCAAATCACAGGGGACCCACCAAGTCACAGGGAGAACAGCCTGAGGAACAAAGGCAGGTGCTTCTCCAGGAGGGACCAGGAACCCCCCCCCCCCTTCCACCTGACCTTGGGCACAAGGCTGAGTTACTGTGGCAAAAGCAGCACCACAGTAAGAGCCCCGCCCCCCGCCCTGCTGGCTGGTTGGAAACCTGGACAAGCTCATCCTCACGGGGCCCAGGGGACGGAGGCCCAGGAGGGAAGTCAGGACGGGCCTGGGCCGTCTCACCTATCAAATCCACGGACACGTCGATGTTCCTCACGATCCAGTCATACCATTCCGACAAAACCACGTAGTCCACCTCGGGCATCTTCCCACTGCAATGAGGCATGAGGGCTCTGCTTACCCACAGGGGAGCTTCTGGGAGGTGCCGTTCCCCAAAAGTAACTGCAATGGCCTTGGTTGAAGGGCATTGCCAAGGGCACCCCAGTGTGACCCACACGGCAGTGGGCGCGTGGTGATGACAAAGACCTTCACACCTCCAGCCTCCGCTGTCCGGCGACGGGCTATGGGGTAAGGCAGCAGGAGTCGTGGCACTGCCCGAGGAAAACCCATTTCGAGTTGGAACTCCGAGCAGAGAAAGGGGCTCTGAAGCCTGTCCCCCGAGAACAGGGACGGTGCTCGGGTTAGGAGATGGCACGACAAACCGACTTCACCTCTAGAAATTCATTCTGTGGGACTAATCACGGATGACCGTGTAACACTGTTTAAAATAATGAAAACCTAGACCTTGGGCCTGGTGGGTGTGGCTCAGTGGTTGAGCACTGACCTATGAACCAGGAGGTCACGGTTCAGTTCCCTGTCAGGGCACATGCCCGGGTTGCAGGCTTGATCTCCAGGGTGGAGGCGTATGGGAGGCAGCCGATCGATGATTCTCTCTCATCGTGGATGTTTCTATCTCTACCTCTCCCTTCCTCTCATTGAAATTAATAAAAACATATTTTTTTTAAAAAAAACTAAATCTTGCCAAAGCCGGTGTGGCTCAGTGGATAGAGCGTCGGCCTGCGGACTGAAGGGGCCTGGGTTCGGTTCCGGTCGGGGGCATGTACCTGGGTTGCGGGCACATCCCCGGTGGGAGATGTGCAGGAGGCAGCTGATCGATGTTTCTCTCTCATCGATGTTTCTGACTATCTCTCTCCCTTCTTCTCTGTAAAAAATCAATAAAAATATATATTAAAAAAAAACCTAACTCTTGATACATCTATAGAAGAGAAAACCATGCAGTAACCGAAAGATGATGCTGTAAAATGATATTCAATGACATTCAGATGCTCATAATCCAATGAAAACAGCAGGATACAAAACTCTGCATGATTTGAATAAAGTTTGTCATAGAAGAAAAACAACAAAAGCTGTGCATGACCCAACCAAATGTTTTAAAGTATTTGTCCACACAGTTTGAAAAAAGACTGAAAAGGGAAACACCAAAATGTTCAAAGTGCTTTTCTCTGACCTGGGGGACTCTGTGAGACTTTACTTTTTTCTTTATACTTTGCTGTATTTCCCAAAATTGAACAACAGATTCATTCTCAAATCAAGAGTGGGGGTCAGGGAGACTGCACATACTTAAAGTGCAAACTGGAAAAGAAAGGAAGGAAGGGATGAGGGGAAGGAAGAAGGAGCCGAGGTGTGGAGAGAGACCTGGCGGCCGCCTGGCTCTTGCGGATTTCCTCGCCCGGAGGACACAAACAGGAAAGACGGAGAACGGCCGCAGCTGGAGAAACAGACCTCGACAGCTGGTGACCCTCCAAGGCCCCGGGGAGGAATTCCCCCTTTTAACATCCCTCTCCGACCCACTCAGAATGGGCTTGGTGAGAGCAACCCCAAGGGGAGTGGAGGGCCCGAGCGGTGTGCAGGGGGGCCCCCAAAGGGATGTCAGCCAGTGGGTGCTGTTTTGTGGTTTTCCTCCTGGG
>NW_006295183.1:1754296-1768229 GCF_000327345.1 Myotis davidii | reverse complement strand
CCTCCACCCCCCCACACCCAGCCCCGCCCCATCTGCCTGGAAAATGGCATGCCCAGCGCCCCACACAGGCCACTGCTTTGCTCTCCATGGAACACAGATGACAGAGCCTCCACAGAAAATCCAAAGGCCCAACTCACCAACAGTGAGCTGAAGGCTTTCATGAACCCTCCCCTGAGAGCAAGTGGCACAATCGCGGCCTTGGGTCCCCATAACCCCGCTGACTATAACTGTATGGCACAGCTTGTTGCCACCTTCGCCCTGAGGCCCAGTTTACACAGCACAAGTCGGGAAAGAAACCTCACCCTCCAATGCCAGTCACCTTGTATACATATTTTCTTCTGTTTTCACAAGACCATGTGAGGCCATTCGTAGATGAGGAAAACTGAGGCTCAGAGAAGCTCAACTCTGGGCAGGGAGCCAAGCCCGACTCTCTGTGGCCCCCAAACCCAGTGGCTCTTCGTTGTATCATTCGCCCTCCCTGGTCTGTCCACCGAGGGGCTGGTCTGGGTCACGTCGTGGGCTCGAGAGAAGCCACCGCTCGGGACCCAGGCCGGAGTCCCCGCTGGGACTACAGCGGGGAGGAGGCCAAGCCCCCGGGCCGGTCGGGGAGGCAGGAGGACTTGCCTGTGCTCCAAACTCAGGGTCATTTTTGTTGCTAATCCTCACCCAAGGGTATTTTTTCCCATTGATTTTTTTTCCCAGGGGAGAGTGTAAACACAGTCCCCCACTACCACAAATCACACTTGGGAAAGTCGCAGGGGTCAGCACATCTGGGTTCCATGGGTAAGCCTCGCCCTGGGAAGCCACCTTCCTGACCATGGCACCTCCAGGTAAGTACCCCATTGATGTTTTAAAGAGCGGAAGGCTGGGAGGAGGAGAGAAAGAGAGAAACATCGATGTGTGAGAGACACATTCATCTTCCTCTTCAGGATATCACACAGCCCCGGGGGGCTAACTGCACTGATATTCTGCCCACCCCTAACTGGCTGGGGCGGGGAGAGGGGTGGGAGGGGAAGGGCTGGAAGAGGCGGCCTCTCCCTAGGCCAGTGATGGCGAACCCTTTGAGCTCGGCGTGTCAGCGTTTTGAAAAACCCTAATTTAACTCTGGTGCCGTGTCACATATAGAAATTTTTTGATATTTGCAACCATAGTAAAACAAAGACTTACATTTTTGATATTTATTTTATATATTTAAATGCCATTTAACAAAGAAAAATCAACCAAAATGAGTTCAGAGGTGACACGCATGTCATAGGCTCACCATCACTGCCCTAGGAGAACTGCTCACTTGTTTGAGACCCAAAAGGCAAGACCACCCTTCAAGAAATTCTGCTTTGGTGGAGGCAGAATGCCAATCTGTGGGCTTTTCTGGGCACCTGAGCCTGCAACCAATGCCAACTGTAAGGCCTGGCTCCCCTAACCCAGCACTCTGGGGGCTCCAATAGGCCCAATGCTTCTGGCCTTATTAACAAGAGGAATCTAGATACGCCCCCACACACCATTCCTCATGGCTGCTGCCCCTCACAGCAGGTGCGTGACAGCTCCCCCAGCCAATCAGGAAGGAGCATACTTTCCAATCCCATCTCAACTCCTGATCTGCCGAACAGGGAGGCCCGGAGGGTGCCAAGGGGAAGGACAGCTCCTGCCCAGGGTCCCTGCTCTGTCCCTGGCCACTGGGAAGACAGATAAGCTGGCCCAGTTCCCAAGTGAGTCCCTGCACTGGGAACGTGCTTCTCAGTGCTGCGCCCTTGTTCTCTGCCTTCCGGACTTGGGGACTCTGGAGTGTGAGGCTAAAGGTGGGGGGACTCCAAGCCACATGCTAAGCAGGATGTTTGTTACAGATACAAACCAAAGAGCATGTTATGGGCTAGAAGGCAGAATCCAACGACTTTCTAATGTAAAGAGGAAATGTCACAGAAATGTCCGGTTTGTTAGCAGCCTGCTTGGGGCCACAGGGGCTTGGGAGGACAAGTGGGGAGCTGGCGGCCTGCGTGATCTTTCCTCTGCCCTCTGAGGACTCAGGGAAAGGGCTTGAGGAGCACAACCTTCTCACACCTCCCTGGATCCACAGTGGTGGGTGGCCTGGCCCGCCACAGTGCACGGTGCTCCCAGCAGCCCCTGGAGCACTTGAGCCCACACCCCGACCCACAGCCTCTGGCTTCACCAAGTGAGACCAGAACTGGTCTTGATTGAGGTTCCAACAAGGTCTGCAGGGGAATCCATGCCCTCTGGGGGCCGTATGAGCTTGAGAGCATAAGATTCCAAGAACAGAAATAAGGACACTGTACATTTCTCCCATGGTTCTTTGTCCCCGGGAAATCCTAATCACAGATGCCAGGCTTCCTGGGAGGGGCAGCGGGGAATAAATGCGTATAAAATTACCAGGGCAGGAAAGCGGCCCAAAAAGATTAAACACTACAGCCTTTCCCTAACTTCCCCACAAATACCATGCACACTGTGCTGGACTGACTGTTCTGGGCACTCCAAATCTGCACCTCCCTATATCCTCCCACTCGGCCACATAACCCCCAAAGGCCCCCCACCTCTCAGACTGGGTCAGCTGTGTGACCAGCTGTGACCAACGGGATGTTAGCAAATGTGAAGCTGAGGCCTGGAAAAGCAATCATGCATCCTAGCTGGCGCTGCTGCCTTCTGCCATCACCATGAGGAGTGAATGCCCAGGCTAGCCTGCTGGTCCCAGAAGGAGGACGAGAGGCAAGAGAAAGAGAGATGAGTCACCTCCTCACCCTTCCCAGGGCTATCCTAGACCAGCCATTCCCCAGACACATCAGGAAGTCCAGCCAAGGTCAGCAGAGCCGCCTGGCCGACCACCCTACATGACTGAGCAGTCAGTGTAGACAGCTGCCTGCCACTGAGGTTTTGAGGTTGTTTGTTACACAGCATTGCTATGGCAATAGATAGCTGATACAACACAGTAGGTACTCAACATCTGTCATTTGGGTAAACAAGTTCCAATTTCATTTTGAACAAATTAATACAATATCAACAGTGCGAACTATGATACCTTCTATACAGGTTCTCTACAAAAATGTATCTTGCGCTGTGAATCGACCGCTCCATTAACCGTACAGGTGACGTCTAAAATAAAACAAAAAAGTGATTCACTAAGGCAGGCAAAGAGGAGGTCAGGAAGGCTTGAAGCATGCCTGTGCTCCCCCCGACTGTGCTCTATGCTGAATACAAGAATCGAGAAGCTCACACAGGCCCAGCTGTGTTCCTCCCTCAGCCTGCACCCTCCCCGGACCCGGAAGCTTGGTGGCCAGAGCAGCAGTGCTGGGGCCAGGGCTCGTCAGCAGCAGCCTCCTGCACAGGCGTGGAGAGCCTCGTGGGAGGGTGGGTTTAGGGCAGTGCTGCTCAGCAAAGCGGTGTCGAGTGCAAACTGTGGTGATAACCATGGACCTGAACAGGGTGCCTTTGCTTACGCAGGGGCATCTGACTGCCTGAGGCAGGGCCCAGAGAGGGGCCCAGGTGACATTGGGGGACTCTGGTATCAGAGCTTCAGGGTCTGGCTTTCTGGAGCCCCACAGGCTGCGAGCCCTGCCAACTGCTCCCCTTTCTCTCAGGCTGTGTGGAGGCCACTGCAGCCTTTGGACACAGGGAAGGACAGTGCCCAGCAGGAAGGAGGACACACTGACTCCGCCCATCTGTGCAGGTTGCTCACACTGCCCACAGATGACCCTTCCCTTTGTCCACAGTGTCCCACAGGGAAGCAGGAAGGGCCCTTACCCTGGACGCCAAGTGGGCAAACACTGCTGTCACTCAGCATGGTACACATGCACCCACAGCACCCAAGGCACCTGAGCCAGCAGGTCAGGGTGAGATTCAAAACCATGACCCAGGAATTTCCTAACCCTCTCTCCCTGTGCATCTATCTACCTGTCCATCGTCTTCCCTTCTATTTTCCCATTCTCTCCTTCCTTATCACTCTCCACTACCCATCTTCTGCTAGCTCCCCACACATCCATCTCTCTTTCTGTTCATCTTATGGGTCTCCTCCATGGGATATCCCGTTATACTCAGGTATGATAGATACCTTTCAGGTTTGCAAGTGACTACCCGCTCAGGAAAAGTCGGGTGAGCACAGGGCAAAGTGCCAATCTCAGATCCTCTAACCTGCATCATTTAGACAGACATTTGGGGGGATAGAAATTCAAATCACTCTGCTCATTATCTACATGGATTTGTAGATTGACAGCTATGGTTGCAAGTGCCCAACTCTTGATCAAACCACCCAAGTGGCTGCATCAGTGTAACTGGCTGTAGGGATCACTTTCTTTTTTTTTAGGGTAGGGGCGGGCGATGGGGGAGCGGGGTGAGGGGATGCCAGAGACGGGCGGGAGCTAGTAGGGTCGGGATGGGAGAAAACCTGGTGTAGGGGTCACTTCTTGGAGAGCCCCCACGGCCGGCCTTTTAGGTTGCACTTGCAGTTCTGAACCACAGGTGCCAATTGGATCTCCCCAGCCAGCCTTTCTCCTAAGAGACTCTGCCCTATTCACATTCCCGCTGATGGAAGAGGCCCAAGGAGCGGTGTGTGCTCCATGACTTTCCCAACACCTGATTGGCCCGGGGCTGGGCCCCTGACCCTAGCTGAGCCAATCAGATTTTTTTCTCTCAAGAATTGTGAAGTTTAGAGAGAGGTTCTCAAACACGCAAACAAACAAGGCGTGCATTAAAACCACCCAGGGAGCTTGATAAAACACAGATTGCTGGGCCCCATCTCCAGAATTTCTCATTTAGCAGGTCCAGGATGGGGCCAGAAAATGTGCCTTTCTAACAAGTCCTGGTCCAGGGCCACACTTTGAGAGGAACTGAGTTAAACGGTGGTGAGCCCAGGCATGGTTGGGTCATGAAGACTCAGGCTCACAGTGGTGTCATAGCAACTCCTTGACTAGCTGAGGCTGCTGGGGCAGGGGGCAGGGCGGGGGGGACGGTGCAGGGCCTCAGAGAGCTGCAGAACAGAGACCTCGGCCCAAGACAGAGAAGGCTGAGCAGCGCTGAAGGCCCAGGAGTGAGGCCTCCTTGCGAGGGCCCCCTTCCTGGCAGTCACAGAGCCCTCATCGGAAGACAGTGTTACGAAGGCTGAGCCCAAGCGTCTAAAGGTACCTGCGGACAAGTGCGCTGGTCCAGCATGGTGAGCTGCACGTATGTCTGCAGCGTGAGGCCCCATCGACAGGCATCACGGTACATCAGACCCTGCAGAAGGGAGAACACAGCAACTTACCTCAGCGTGCTCTATCTATGGGACTGTGGTCATTTGGTCACCGATAGCCATCTCGTAATGCCTACGTGGGCTGAAGTGGGGCCAGACATAAACCCAGAGTGGACAGAGACAGACACTGCAGTACTTGTAAGACAGCCCAGCAATAGCAGTAACGGGAGCCTATGGAAGGTCCGCAGGGAACATCCATTCAGTCACTCAACAATGTTCATTGAGCTCCTGGAGTCTGTTCTCCATCCGGCAGCCAACGTGAGCTTCTTAAACCTAAACCAGGTCTCGTCATCCCCTGCTCAGAACCTTCCAGGGGCTTCCCACTGAATTCTGAATGAAACCCGAAGCCCTTCCCAAGGCCCACAGAGCCCCAGACAACCACTTCCATCTTCTCGCGTCTCCTACCATTCTTCCTCTGGCTCAGGAACTTCCCAGCACACGAGCCTCCCTAGTGTCACCCGGATACCGAGCACATTCCCACCTCGGGGCCTCCGCACCTGCTATGCCCTGTCTGAAGGCACTTCCTCCAGGCATGTGCACTGCTCACTCCCCACTCTGTTTAGGTCTCTGCTCAAATGTCACCTAAGCAGAGAAGCCGTCCCCAGCTCTCCTGTGTGAAACAGAAGCCCCACCCCATCACGCTCTTCTGCCTGGAGATACAAAACACTTCATGCTGCATATGCCACTTACTAATAGTCTTACTCTTCCACGTTTTTTATTTTCTTTCTTGGCGTTAACTAATAAAACTCCATCTCTGGCCGAAATTGGTTTGGCTCAGTGGATAGAGCGTCGGCCTGCAGACTGAAGGGTCCCAGGTTCGATTCCGGTCAAGGGCATGTACCTGGGTTGCGGGCGCATCCCCAGTGGGGGGTGTGCAGGAGGCAGCTGATCGATGTTTCTCTCTCATCGATGTTTCTAACTCTCTATCTCTCTCCCTTTCTCTCTGTAAAAAATCAATAAAATATATTTTTTAAAAAAAGCACTCCATCTCTGTATTCAGAACTGCAGGCTTCTATGAACCAGGAGGTCACCGTGTGGTTCCCTGGTCAGGACACATGGCTGGGTTGCAAGCGTGATCCCCATTAGGGGGCGTGCAGGAGGCGGCCAATCAATCATTCTCTCTCATGACTGATCTCTCTCTCTCTCCCTCTCTTCCTCTCTCAAATCAATAAAAATCTATTTTTAAACAAAAAAGAAAGAACACTACAGGCTCTTAACTTCGGATAAAAGAAAACCGCAGAAAGGTTGGGAGAAGCACTCCCTCTACCTTCTACATTAGAAAGCCAACTCAGATAGTGATGGACTGAGGCTTTTCACTAAACTACCAATCTTGGCCTTCCCCCCAGAGTGGAAACTTATGCAAAAATATCTAATTCTGTTATATTTGTTATTACAAAACTGTCATTTGAAATGCTCTTTGAACCAAGGATGCTCCCAGCTCTGAGCCTGGGATTATGCCCTAGGAACTATCACCATAATCCCTCAAGCCTGCAACTCCAGCTGTCTCAGTAACCCAGCCCTGGACCCTCCCGGTTTCCTAGAGAATGAGAATGTTTCTGAGGCTTTTCTGTGAGGCCCAGAGAGAAAGACTGGCATGCTGTCTCCTCCCACATGCACAGAGGTAAAAAGTCCATTCCTGTCTCTGGGATTCTTCATTCAAAGACTCTGAGAGTTCCTGCCTTATTTAAATAATATCCTTTTACCTGCTTTAGATTTCTTCATAGCTCCAATCACTACCTGCCATATCATACATTTAACTGTCTTCCGCCTCCCAAACCAGAATATTAGGGCCAGGAGAGCAGGCGCAGGCAACAACTAGTGGTTGAATGAATAACAGAAGAAGCACCTACGAAGTGCTCAGCAGTGTGCTATGTTCTAGCAAACAACAGGGAGCCAAATTAGACACAGTCCCTGCCCCAGTGGAACTCAAGAGTCTAAGAACCACACCAGGAGAGCTCACAGTGTTGCTAGAAATGAGGGGACCCTAGAGGCTCCTTCTAGTCCCAGGTTCAAACCTAGGTCTGTCATTTACCAGTGTGACACCTTGGCGACGTATTTCAGTTACAGCATCCTTGCCTGAACAAAGAAGGGGGTCATCCCGACATCAGGGGGCAGGCTCCCAGACCTCTTACAGGACAAGACTCCAGCCTTCACGTGCACACAGCCAGAGCAGAGCCTTCAGAAGGCGGAAGGAGAACCAGGGGTACAAGCACACTAGAGCCCCTGCTCGCTAGGTCCACCCTTGGGAAAGCCGATAGGAAGCCGCAGGGTGAGCCTGAGGCAGCCCCTGGGCATTGCCAAGCGCCACTCCAAATCAGAGGTTTACCAAGGAAACTGGTTACTTAGAGAGGACGGGTCCTGGGGAGGCCAGGCCTGGGGAGACCTGGTTTCTAATGGGTCTCTTCCAGGAGAGGGTGGGAGGAGAAGGAGCAGGAGGCAGACACCCCGGTAACCAAGGCTGACGCCTGAGATCGTCTGGGATCACTGACAGGAGGTCCTGGGCTCTGCACCTGCCCAGCCCAGTCTCCAAGATCTCTGACCTCAGAACACCTACATGCGGCCGCGGCCACTTTCCATTTATCTCCTCCTTCTCCGCCCCCAGCCCAGCTAAGAGCGTGGGGAATGCCTGGGCAGGGGGCGGGCTCAGGCACCACCAGTCACTCAAGAGGAAGCTGGTGGTTCACGTGGAAACAGCACACTCACCAGAGGATTGTGGCCACGGACATTTCTCCACTTGTGCACAGGCTCCGGAATCACCTGCAGGGAAAGGAAACATCAAAGGGCTGCTGCTCCTCTGAGCTGAGCTCTGTGAAATGAAAGCGGGTAAGTGTTGGGGAAGGGAGGGGAGGGAGAAAATGAAGGTGTGGGCATCCAGTTTGAGCTAAAATCGTTGAGCAACCTGCTGTGTGAGGCCATAACTCCATCTAAACACGGCTTCCTCACGTGACTTCCAGCAATGGCTTGAGGCAACACTATCCATCCCTGCACACAAGGGTAGGCACATGGCACCTCTGGCTGCCTTGGAGCTCCTGAAGGGCCAGGGAGGTTCTCTCAATCCCTCCTCTGTGTGCTCCATCCCAGCCCTCACTGCCGGCGTGTCCGGCTGGCAGAGGCGAGAGAAGCCCTGAGAGAAGCTACTTCAGGCGCTCCGGCTGCAAATCAAAGCGCCGCTTCCAGCTTGGGAACTCCCCCGGGACCTTGGCCACTTGCTGTGCCTCCATTTCCTCCCTCTGATCTCTGCACTGAGCACACTGACAGCTGAGAATCTTCATAGGTCAACGCCCAATCACTGAGCCACACAGGCTGGGCAAACCCTGTTTTAATAGAAGTAAAAACAGAAAAGGAAAGAAGGAAAGCAAATGACCCTAAAGTTTAAAAATTATAGGGTCTGCGGGGGAAAAAAAAAAGCCATACATAGAAGATCACACCACTAAAATCTACAAGGAAAAGGGGTCGTGTCAGGTCAGGGTCTTGGTGTAGAGATTATTCTCAGTCACTGGGCTGTAAATAAACTAGAAATTGTGTTAGCTGGCTATGCATGGTGGTGCTCCCTGCATGCTCGGACGTACACTGTAACATCCCAGCCACGCTCAATAGTCTGCCTTCTTTCACATGTAAGCTCTTCCTAACCAGACTGTGCGGAGCTCTGCCCCTGCACTGTCCAATACCGTGGCCATGAGCCAATGCAGCTATTAAAAAGTTGGAATCGGTCCAGCCGGTGTGGCTCAGCAGTTGAGCATCAACCCAGGAACCAAGAGGTCACTGGTTCGATTCCTGGTCAGAGCACACGCCCAGGTTGAGGCTCAGTCCCCAGTAGGGGGCGTGCAGGAGGCAGCCGATCGATGATGTTCCTCTATTGATGTTTCTATCCCTCCCCCTTCCTCTCTCTAAAAATCAACAAAAACATATTTAAAAAAGAATAAGTTGAAATGGGACTAGTTCAAATTGAGATATGCTGGAAATATAAAATACATTCCAGACTTCAAAGACTTAGTATGAAAGACAGAATGCAAAATAGCTCATTGATGATTTTTATACTGATTACCTGTTGGAGTGATAACATCTGGAATGTATAATGTTAAATAAAATATTCCTTTTGGGTTTTTTTTTTAGCAAGGCTATTAGGAAGTTTACATTCTACATGTGGCTTGCGTTTGTGGCTCGCATTGTATTTCTACTGGGCAGGGTTGGTCCACACCCCGTGAATTACTCCGTCATGCTCAGGAACCTGCTGGGGAGGCCGTACCTCGATGTCTGTTGTGTTGGCGAAGAACTCCAGGCATGTCGTCTTCCCGCTGGCTATATTGCCCTCAACACAGATCTGGCAAAAGACAAATGCACATTAGAACCAGGAATCAAGCCCCTGGGGGACTATCGGGAAGAATTTCTACAGAGGGGCCCAGGTAAACAGCCTAATTGGTTTAGCGCAAGACTTCCATGTGCACACAGAACTCCCTCCGCAGGAAACCCCCGAGGCCCCGCTGTTAGTAATAAAGAAACTGAGCCTCCCCTTCTGGGGCAGGCTCCGGGCCCACCGCTGGGGGCCACCAGACCACTGCCCTCCAGGACAGACCCGCCCTTATGTCAACCCCTAGACCATACACAACTTGCCCCCTGCTACCCTAGCTCAGCCCTTCCCCAGCTCAACCCCTCAGACTATTAGATTTTAGGCCTGAATGTGCTGCCTTCTTAACCTCTGCTGGCTTTGGGATTAGAATATGTAGATGGTATCTAGAGCCTAACTGGCTGCTTCGTGCAAGAACACGTGCTCAGTCAGGGACTGGCAGGCAGGCACCGCTGGGGACTCTGGTTCCCGCAGGTCACAAGAGGAAACGGGAAGTCCCACCTACGAAAGAAGACACACTGGCCCTTGAGAACATCCCGGGGGCACAGCCAGTGAAGGACCCATCCTGCTGCACAATGACCTTTACACTCGGCTGGAGGCACCCAGAGAAATGTGGGCCATGTCAGTGACTTGCCCAAGGTCCCAGGCCTAGCAGGGGAAAGAGCTGGAACTCACACCCAGGCCTGGCGGACCCCTTCTCATGACCCCCGTGGGGTCTCAGCCACACCCGAAATAAAACGTGGGGCATAACTTGCCCCACCTCCTGTAAACGCTGTCAGTCAGCAAAGGTTTCCCCCTGCTGTGATCCCAAAAAGTACCCTCAGATGCCAGGCCACCCTCCAATCCCTGCTCCCTACCAGCTCCCTCCTTTGGAACGGGAAACCATAAAATGAACCCAAAGGAGTGCACAAAAGAGCAATTCCATTAGGGCACTAGTGGACTTGATTTTTCATTGTGCTTTTTCTTTTGTTTGTTAATCGAGGATATTTTTTCCATGGATTTTTAGAGAGAGTGGAAGGGAGAGAAAAACATCAATGTGAGAGAAACACATCATTTGGCTGCCTCCTGCCTGCACCCCAACCGGGGCCATGGATTGAACCTGCAACCCAGGGATGTGCCATTGACTGGGAATCCAATCCACAGCCCTCTGCTGCACAGGCTGATGCTCTGACCACTGAGCACACCAGCCAGAGCTTGTTCTTTAAAGGAAACTTTTCTTCTTCCTGAATATTTAAAAAGAGCTCAACTAAACATCACTCTATACAGACATTGTTTCTTTCTACAAAGAACATGTTGTTCAGATGAAACCTTCTTCTAAAAATACTTGTTCTAACTCCCATCATGAAATCCTCAAAGTTGGTAAATCTAAGGCCTTCGATTAATGACAGAGCAAGCAAGGCATGAAGAATCCCACAAAGTTCCCCTGTCACCGAGAAAGAAAGAGGAAGTCTTTCATTTTTCTTAAAAGTAGTATCTGAAAGTACTACAGGAGGAGAGCATGCCCATTGAAGAAAATAGAAAAACTTCATAAAGGAGAAAATGCCGTCTACACTCCACTAAGGGATGAACATCACAGCATTTCAGCATGCTTCAGACCCGGATTGCTTTCTACACACATTTCTCATCTTTGAGTCTTTCAACTGCTCACTGATGGCCTAGTATGTGCCAAGCACTGTGGACTCAGGAGCCAGTCCCAGCACCCACACGGCGCACAGTGAGTGTGAAGATGGAAGTTAGCAGGAGTTTAAAAGAGATTACAAGAAAAGACGTTCGCCATGCTGGGGGAGGATGTGGCCAGCCTGGCCCACCTCTCTGTCACGTGCCAAAGTTTACATGTTCCTTGTCAAAGTTCAACTTCCTGTGGTTACAATTAACACTGTGATGCACCACCTAGCCTAATTTTTCAATAACAACATTTAATCTTTCCTGAATAGAAGCTAAGCATTCTTGCAGAGTGAAATACTGAGACCCAAAAGGAGAAAATAAAAATCACTCATGATTCCAGAGATAACGGCCATTCCGATGTTTTATCAGAACCAAACAGGCTCAGGCTAGGGCTTCGAAGCCCCCGCCGGAACCAAAAGACCCTGAGAAATAGGCAGTAAAAAGGAAACTTGCCCAAATGTCCAACAACTGGTAGGTAAAGTGTGGTACATCCACACAATCGAATACTATTTGGCAATAAAGAGGAATGAAGGACTGATACATGCTACAACGTGGATGTGCCTCACAACAAGCTAAGTGAAAGGAGCTGGACACAAAAGACTGAATGCTGTATGATTCCCTTCTATCAGAAACTAGTGAACCGGTGCACGGATTCATGCACACTGAAAGGAAATTAATCTGAAGGTGGCCAGTAGGCGGGACTGGGCAGGACAGGCCGGACACGCCCTGGAGCCAACCTCTCTCGATCCCTCCCCAGCGTCTGCGGAGTGAGCAGGGTCTCTCCGGCAGCAGGTGGGGTCCCTCAGCCTGGCCTGTAGGGATCGGGCCCAAAACTGGCTTTCCGACATTGCCCACCCCTCCCTGAGGGGTCCCCAAGTGAGAGAGGGCACTCTGCAAAGTTACTACCATACAGGGCGTGGAATGCAAACAGGGTGTGCAGTAAACCAGTTTCGGGCCCACAGTGCCCCAGCAACAACATAACCCACGGCCAAAGGTGGAATCACAGGCCCCCACAAGGAATCAGGCTCCCTCCTCTCTGGTTTCGGGGTGCATCGCCTGAGAAATGCTGCTGCCAAGGCACTGCGGCTCAGCAGCTCCTGCATTGAGCGTCTGCCCCCTGGTGGTCAGTGCGCATCATAGCGACCAGTCGGATGGTCGGACACTCAGCATATTGGCCTTTTATATAGAGAGATGTTCAGAAAAGCAAATCCACAGAGAGGAAGTAGATTAGTGGTTGCCTGGGGCTGGGGAAGGGACTACGAATGGGCAGGAGGTTTCTTTTCCTAGGGATAGAAATATTCTAAAATTAGATTGTGGTGATGTTGCACAACTCTGTAAATTTACTAAAATTCACTGAATTGTACACTTAAAATGGGTGAATTTGGGGGTATGTAAATTAAACTCACTAAAGCTGTGTTGCTGTGGGGTGTGTGTGTGTGTGTGTGTGTGTGTGTGTGTGTGTGTGTGTTTAAGGAACCCTGTTTAATTTAACAGTCAAATAACTCTGGGAAGACTCCTTACCCCGCAAATTCTCTCTCCCTCTCATTCAAACCCACTGTTAACACTCCCCAATTTTCCCTTAACCAGACTGACACTTTCTGCAAATAGTTTGCAATACTTCTTTCTGGGGTTTTTTTCCGATGGAAAGTGTGTATGCTATTTCATTTGATCCCTACTTCATAGATTTTTATCCCTGGTGTTTTTCATTTCATCTCTTACATAATGAGTACCCTTCCAGGTCATTAAATATTTTTCAAAAAACACGATTCTGAATGGGTGACTAATATTTCATCGTGTAAGCTGGGGAGGGAGTCTGAGGCCCAGGGATGGAGACTGACCTCCCTCCTATCCCTGGAGATCTCTGGTATTTCTGTTTTTTTACTATCCCTTCATTCCCCTCCTCAAAATGAATTATGTACATGGAGAGTGCACTATAAAAGAGGGACTTACCACGGTCTTTTTCTCTTTCTCATTTTCTTTATCTACAAAAGAAAGGAAAGGTTTTCAATGATTCTCTTCTTCATCCTAATTAGCTAAACCACCACAAGAACAGAGCTGTTTACACTTGCTCCCTGACCTAAAAATGTTTTCCAGCGACATCCGGGGCCTCCATGGCTAGACAGAGGCAGACCCACTGCACCCGTCCACCTGTGTGCCACTGCCACCGGGGCCTGTTGGCACGCCCGGGCCCCACCCGAGCCGGCTTTTTCACTTGGTTATAACATCTGACCTTCCATTTTGCACACATTTCATCTCTCTGATCACCACAAGCTGGTGCCCAGTAAATGAGAACACAGAGTGGGCCCCACTCGCACGCACAGGTAAGAATTGGGCGGGGGGGGGGGCGGAATGTGGGGATAAGGACATATATGAAATAACGTAATTAAAAAATTTAAAAAAAATAAAAATAAAGTGCCGAGGACAGCTTAAAAAAAAAAAGCGTTGGCCGTGTGGCCACAAGTTTCCTGCCCAGGACTCAGGTTTCTCTTCTAGGCCCAGGGCTGGCCTCGCCGTCCACCCCACCCCCTCACAGGTGGTTCTGCGGTGCCACCCAACAGCCCGAGCCCAGGGACGAGGGACCGGCTGCTAGCAGCGCCCCCTGCTTTCGAGGGGGAGGGTCTCCACTAGTGGGGGGCTGTCTGTCCGCAGCTCCCAGCCTCCGCCTCGCCCGCGGAATCGGACCAGGAGGTGCA
>NW_006295183.1:1750600-1754030 GCF_000327345.1 Myotis davidii | reverse complement strand
GCTCTTTCCAGGCGAGGAGTTCGCCGTCTGCAGACAGAAAGCCTTCCCGCTAAGTGGGCGCTGGCAGAGGTGCCGAGGGCTTGGCAAGCCTGGAGGATGGGTGGCCAATAACACCAGCGACTGAGTGGTTAACAGTTATCGGCGATGACATCACCCAGCGCCTGTTCCAGCTGGGCACGTGGCACACACGCACCGCGTCGGTTATTCTTGCCAAGAATCCGGCAGATGGATGTGGTCACTCCCATTTTCCCAGCTGAGCGGATCCTCAGAAACTTAGGCAACTTGTTTACATGGTCAGAAGCATTCATCATGGAGTGGAGGTGGAATGCAAGCCCATCTGTGCTGCTTCACAGCCGGCACTCTCTGAACTCTGACATAGCCAGTCTGGATTGTAAATGCACTAGATCCCTCAGGAAGGTGTTTAAAAAAATAAAAAACAAGACAACAACAAAGAGTCCTAAAATTTGTATGGAACTGCAAAAAACTCTGACTAGCCAAAGCAATCTAGAGAAAGAACAAAACTCCCTGATTTCAAACTATACTACAAAGCTACGGTAATCAAAACAGTATGGTGCTGGCATGACAAACAGACACATAGATCAATGGAATAGAATAGAGAGCCCAGAAATAAACCCGCGCATAGGTGGTCAATTAATCTATGACAAAGAAGGCAAGAATATAAAATGGGGAAAGACAGTCTCTTCAATACTAAGGAAATGCACATTAAAACCACAATGAGATACCATCTCACACCTGTCAGAATGGACTATTATCAAAAACACAACAAATAACAAGTGTTGGTGAGGATGTAGAGAAAAGGAAACCCTTGTACATTACGGGTGGGGATGTAAAACGGTGCAGCCATTATGGAAAACAGCAAGGAGGTTCCTCAAAAAAATTAAAATAGAACGCTATCATTCCAGCAATCCACTTCTGGATATGTACATGAAGAAAACAAAAGCACTGATTCAAGAAGGTATATGATCCCTATGTTTATTGCAGCATTATTTACAATAGGCAAGATATGGATGCAACCTAAGTGTCTATCAATAAATGAATGGATAAAGATTTTATATACACACACACACACACACACACACACACACAACTGAATATTACTCAGCCATAAAATGAGAATCAAATCTTGCCATTTGTATGAACATAGATGGACCTAGAGGATATTATGCTAAGTGAAGTAAGTTGGACACAGAAAGACAAATATATGAGTTCACTTATAGGTGGAATATAAAATAAATGAACAAACAAAACAGAAACCGACTGGTGGTTATCAGAGCGGGAAGGAGTTGAACGGCAGATGAAATAGGTAAAGGGGATTAAGAGGTACAAACTTCCTATTATAATATAAACAAGTCATGGGTATGTAATGTACAGCATTGGGAATGCAGTCAATAATATGGGAATGCCGTCAATAATATGGTAACTAGAATTATCATGGGGATCATTTCATAATATATTTAAATATCAAGTCACTATTATGTACACCTGAAATGAATAAGATATTATCCCATATAATAAAAGGCTAATATTCAAGTTGTCCCCTGCACCTGGAGTTCGACCATGGGGCAGAGCTGGCCGCCAACTGCCAGCAGCCCCTCCCCCCGGCCAATCCAATCCGCAGATCGGGGTGGGCTGGCCAGACCCCACCTGTGCACAAATTTGTACACCGGGCCTCTAGTATGTCAATAAAACAAGAGCAAGACAACAGGCCCCAAATGGAATCTCTTATGCTAAGCCCACATCTCCAAACCAAGACCTAGCTTAGTTATAGTTCCAGCTCTCCCGGAAATGGCATCTGCTAGGTAAGATTCCTACTATCCCCTAAAAGAAAGTAGCCTACAATAACCAGCCACCTTTTTTGCCTGGTATAACGTCCTTGTTCCTGCTCCCTTCTGCCTATAAAAGTCTTCCATTTTGAACAGCTTTCCAGAGCTCCTATCTGCTACGCTGGATGCTGCCCGATTCAAATCAATTTTGCTCAAATAAACTTTTTAATATGCCTCAGTTTATCTTTTAACAAAGGCACAAGCAACGTTGGACAGACAACGAAGGGGTGGGGAGGAAGCCTGTAAAAGCCACCCATAGTCAGGTAGCAAAAAATCAGCCCAGGTGTGAGGTAGACGAGGCGCAGGCCCTGCAGCCGAGGCTGTTTTGGTAGGGAGCAGTGCTTGTGCGTGCCCGCTCCAGTGCTTGGGTGGAGGGGTTTCCCACCTCTCCCAGGAGTGCAAGGTGCCGGAAGTCACCCGGTGGACAGAGAAAAGGAAGTCATTTGTGAGAGGGCTCACTCAGCCCCGACATCTGTTTCCAGCCAGCCGCAAGCCCACCTGGTGCTTCCTGCAGTATCTGCCACAGGCCTGGCACATACACAGGCTTCAAGGCAAAGTTCAAAACTGTTGTGCTTTGACACGAGGCTGTTGCAATGACAGGCTGATCGGATTTGACTGGACGGGATGGACTAAAGCTGAGATGGGCAGGACCCAAAGAGGTCTGAATGGATGGAGGTGACGGCCAGGTTATCCAGGACAGAACGTAAATCCCATCAAAGGAGCCACACATACTTCACATCCCTAAAAAGAAAGGCTCGGTGATGGTGGAGCGATGGCTTCCGAGGAGCACTAGTGGAAAACACACATTGAACTGAGTGTCTGAAGGGCGACAGGCGGTTGTATGGAAGAACAAGCACCAGTGCGTGAGCCGCCAAAATAAAAACATACAGAGCAAACAAGCTCACAAACCAGATAGTGATGCCCTGGGGGCGAGGACAGGGTAGGGGGCCCAGGCCAGGCTTTCAGACAACACAGATTCTGTATCTACCATATGCCAGACCCTGGGGATCCTGCAGGGAGAGAAGCAGACTGGCAGGTCCCTGCTTTTGGGCAATTTATATTATTAAGCCCAGAACCTAACCGGGGCCTCCTGGTTCATAGGTCTATGCTCAACCACTGAGCCACACCAGCCGGGGTCAATCCCATGTAGTGCAGGCAGCAGGCAGCCGATGAATGGTTCCCTCTCATCACTGATGTTTCTGTCTCCGTCCCTTCCTCTCTGAAATCAATCAAAATATATTTTTAAAAAATATCTACAATATCAGCTAATGATAAATGCTATGAGGAGAGGGTGATGGTGGCTACTCCAGATGATGGCATTTGAGATGTCCATTGTATGGGGTGGCAGGACAAACATTCCTGGACCCTTCCCTCCCCACCATTCCCTTAGGGAGCGCTTTCCGACAGGGAAATTACTGGGGAGAGCTGGAAAGCAGTTGCCACTGGTACCTGGCAGGGCGGGGCGGTGCTCGCGTGCCCACAGGGGACTGGCACTTTGCAAGCACGCAGCTTGCCAGGGAGAACCGGCTAGGGCGCATGCGCAGTAGTGCGGGCCGTGCAGACACGTGCAGGCACGTGAGAGCGGG
>NW_006295183.1:1748120-1750537 GCF_000327345.1 Myotis davidii | reverse complement strand
TTTCTGCTGCAGCGTGAAAGGCTTTGTGAAGAAGCTGCGGCTGGTGAGCGCGGCTGCGGGCGGAGGGCGGAATGCACGGTGCTCAGGGGCAGTGATGGGCGTCACGTAGGCAGGAGAATGCCCCGTTGGTCTTCTCTTCCAACCTTGTTTCTATCAAGGCCGCCCTAGAGGCGAGGCACCCCAGCGGGAAGGAGGGCGATAAGGCGCCGTCTTTGCGCACTCGTGAAGCAAAGGCAGCCTGCTTACCTGGATGGCCTGCGCTCGGACCCCAGGCCGGGTCCCCAGGCTACCAGGCGAGGCAGCTGCGCTTGTGCCAACTCAGAAGCCAGCAAGGTAATGGGGGAGGCGGTGCTTCTCTCCTGTCGGTGGGAAGTTTGATGTGACCGAGCTCAGGGCTCATTCAGCCCGGAGCCTGGAGTGTGGGGCCTCCGGGAGCACGGCGGTCAGATCTGAACAGACGCTCGGAGAGAATGAATCCTCATGGGGAGGAAGGCGAGCCGGCCAGTTAGAGAAGTGGAAACTGCCATAGGAGACTGTGCTGAAGGAGTTCAAGAAAAAGGGGGAAGGGGAAAAAAATTAATTTTAAAGCAGAGACCTATAGAAGATGGGGTGGAAATAGTTCAAAGTGACTACAGAGAAGCAGTTCTGCTTACGATGAGGAAGAATTTTATGTTGGGGAAGGTCCCCAAATTACATGGCCACTTGGGAAGGTAGTACATTCCCAGAAAGCAAAGGTAACAGGCACCGATGAGCACTTGGTGAGTCGCTATCGTGAATGTTGTGAATAGCTAGACAAATGGTTTCTGCCGTATGCACACATCCATGCATTTCAGTGGTGCCTTTTAGATGTGTGTATGGCAGACACTGGTTTATTTGGGTATTTTAGAAATGATCATTTTTAACAGCTTACGCCTGTATTCAATAATCACTGACAAATCGTATCTGTGTGTTTTTTCCTTGCAGGCACTAACTGCGGCATCTATGACCCTTTTCATCCTCACACAGGCCCCTGAACCATACATTGTCATCACTGGATTTGAAGTCACCATTACTTTATTTTTCATAATTTTATATATGCTCCGACTTGATCAAATAATTACCTTTCTATTTTGGCCTTTGCTTGTAAGTGTTCCGTTTCATCGTTAAAATTAACTACTTTTTCCTGCCCTCGTGGGACATTTTAATAAGCTCTCTTCTTTCGTTTTCTTAAGCCTGTCTGGAATCTCTGATACACGTAGGAAGGAGAAACGCTACCTGGCGCTGAGGTGCCCTGTATTGTCCCTGGGGGAGATTCTCGGGGAGCCAGGGGAGCCACAGCACATAAATTCCCCTTTGAACTCCGTCCAAAGGAGATGTGGCTGACCCTTCTGTCAGGAGAATTCACCTAAGTGTAAATCTTTTCAAAACATTTAAATTAAAGGTCATGGTTAAGTCTGAGAACAATCTTAATCTTTATCTTCCTTTTAAATGCATGCTGCATTTAAAATGGGGGGGCGGGTAGAGATGGAGGCAAATACACAGTATCTATATCTTACACATCCCTGGTCACTAAATGGAAAATCAAAATAATTTGGGAGACTCAATAAAGCACAAAATTATCTTATTTTAAAAGTCTGCAGTCATTAAGGCATCTTGTAGAGCCTTATTTAGCAGCATATGGATTTCATCGGCCACATTTGTAACATTATGAATAACTGCCCGGTGGAGTGCCCACATAGTTCTATACACTGTCAAAATAGGCGTGTTGAAGATATTAGTTAAGGTGTGTCTGGTCCTGCAGTCTGCACTCTAAGCTGGTTCGAGGACAGTGGCTCTCAACCTTCCTAATGCCGCGACCCTTTAATACAGTTCCTCATGTTGTGGTGACCCCCAACCATAACATTATTTTCGTTGCTACTTCATAACTGTAATTTTGCTACTGTTACGAATCGTCATGTAGATATCTGATATGCAGGTAACAAACTTGGAGCCCTACATTTAACAGAATCCACTGAGGGGGAGAGCGGACTATGGGTAGCTTACTGAAAGTGGTCTCTAAATCTCTGAGGATCACGCTTTGCTGATACTGTAATCTTTTCAAAATGGTGCTATACGGTCAACTAAGTTATTACTCCATTATGTTACCCAGATTCCTCTCTGCTCTTGATCTAACGAATTCATTTAGTCACCAAATGTTCAGTATCTGCTCATCCCAGGTTCTGTGATGGGTTCTTTAATAAGACAAAACACAAATCTTGTACCTGAGAAACTTTCAGTGTCGCCAGGAAGAAAGGTGGATGAGCAATTCAGTGTGGCAGGTGCTGTGACAGATGTGCACCCAGGAGGGTGTAGAGGCACCCAGCCAGGGAAGGGGACCAATCATAACAGGCCTGAGCTGAGGGCTGAAGAAGGAAAAGTCGTTAGCAGACTGATATGGG
>NW_006295183.1:1747313-1748005 GCF_000327345.1 Myotis davidii | reverse complement strand
CATGGCCCTCAAAGACCTGCAGGTAGCTCTGCATGGCTGGAGTATGGAGTTGGAAAGAAGAGAGCGGGCAAGAGGAGAGGCTTGGGAGGCAGTAGGAGGTCAGAGCACACAAGGTTTTGTATGCCCTGGGTTTTAACCCAAAGGCCGGTGGAAGCTTTTCAAAGATTAGGTATCAGCCCGGCCGGTTTTGCTCAGCGATTGAGCATTGACCTATGAACCAGGAGGTCACAGTCCAAGTCCCATCAGGGCACAGGCCCAGGTTGCAGGCTCCATCCCTAGTAGGGGGTGTGCAGGAGGCAGCTAACCAGTGATTCTCTCTCATCATTGACGTTTCTATCTCTCTCTCCCTCTTCCTTCCTCTCTGAAATCAATTTTTTTAAAAAAAAATTTAAAGAAAGATCAGGTAGCAGAGTGACATGATCAGCTTACATTTTAGGAGATGGCACTGGCGACAGGATCCATAATGGCTTGAAATGGAACAAAACTAGAGGCAGCAGGCCTGAGAGATAACCAAGAGAGATAACTGAGTAACCAAGGAGAATCAAGGATGCCTGCCCTTCGAATAACTATCTTAAGAGGAAAATGAGATAGGCAGTCTAGGAGGAAGATTAGGTTTGAGGAAGGATCAAGGACAGTGGTAGGTGGTGAGTTCAGTTGGAGAAATACTAGGGTTTCCTTGCCTGTGGGATATT
>NW_006295183.1:1744594-1746757 GCF_000327345.1 Myotis davidii | reverse complement strand
GAAAAGGAAATGCTTCCTTTCAAGAAATCATGAATGAGCTACCTCATCAGAAATGAGAGCATAATTGGCCAACCTGTGTATACAGATGTGTGGGAGTTTCTTCCTGAAAATTAAGAAATATCTCCTAAGTATGCACTGCTTTTAGTTTTGTGGACTGCATTTCAGTAGCATTATCAAGTGGTTTGATTTACAGTGTCGACCGCTTCACACATTGTTACAACTGAGCATCCTGACTTCCCAAGGCACCTTTCTGCCTTCAACCTCCCACCTGTTAGGTTGTCCACTCCTAACCAGAGGAGTTTCCCTCCAACTACGTTTAAGTAAAAAATAAATAAGCCTGTTAAGTAAGTCAACGATTGGTGTATTCTAGGTTAAGCGGACGACTAGACGTCCTTGTAGACCAAACATAAGATAGGTGTCATTTTACTGTAGCAGTTTGGTTTTCTAAAAAGATAAACACTAAATAAATTTGTTTAATAAAATGGAGCTATGTATATCTTTAGGGAGCTCATTCTTCTTTTTTCCTACTGTGTGTGTGTGTGTGTGTGTGTGTGCAATCTTCATGTAAAGCTGACCTTTCTATTCTGCGTTTTCAGGATATTCTCAACTCCCTGGTAGCAGCAATATTCATATTAATCATATCTGTGTTGGCACTGATACCAGAAACCACGAAATATATGGTCCTTGGAGGGGTAAGTGGAGGCTTTCTGGTTTCTTCCTTTAGGTTTGATCAGAATTCAATTTATTTAAAAAACAGATACGAGAACAGATCGCTATACTGTATTCATCTTTAGTCCTCCCAGGTCTTACAGCACCCAGTGGCTTAATATTTTTTTGTATGAATATATGCCCTGAAGGAATATGGTGTCACAATAAAAATGAAGTTAACTAAATAACGGGGCTCCTACATATTTCTCATAGATATGTAGGGCTAGACTAGGCTGAGAAAACCTAGACTGAGAAAAGCTACAAGAATCAGTTATAATACTTAGCTTTGAGAAGCTTGATGTCAAGCAAAAACACCATGAATAACTTTTATAGTTCTCCCTTTAAAAATAAAAAAAAATAGAAATACATACTGCCCAGCCAGTGTGGCTCGGTGGTTGAGCATTGACCTATGAACCAGAAGTTCACAGTTCGATTCCCAGTCAGGGCACATGCCCAGGTTGCGGCTCGATCCCCAGTGTGGGGCGTGCAGGAGGCAGCCAATCAATGATTCTCTCTCATCATTGATGTTTCTATCTCTCTCTCCCTCTTCCTTCCTCTCCGAAGTCAATGAAAATATATTTATTTAAAAAAATAAAACATTTTTTAAAATATCGTACCACTTGTTAAGGTGAGACAGACTATTCTGAGCTCAGTTATTTCTCATCCAGATCCTTCCTCAGAGGGAATATAATAGATGTCTCGTGATAGGGAATTGTGGTAGGAAGCCTATTAACTAAAGAATGATTTTGAACTCTGATGAGACACAAATCAGTGTAATCAGACTTTATCCTGGAAAGCAAGCCAAAATAAAAATTAAAAAAATGTCAAAACAGTCCCATCTGATACTCTTCCGAGATTTCTTATAAGAGGTTCAAAATCATTTGGCTTTTCTAGGTTCTGATCTAGAGAAGGGAATTAGAAAGTTATTAAATGAATCTCCCTCCTACTTCCTTGTCTTTTCATAGTATGGACCGCTTAGGAGAACTGATCGCTCTCAGATAGCCATGTATGTCAGAATCCATGGCTTTTCCTCTCCCTTATTAGGCCCTAAGCAACTTCATGAGGGATGGGAATTACTCTAGAAATGAAACAGTGCTGAAACAGCAATGTCCCCAGTGGTCTTTAAAGATAATCTTTTTTTTTAATTTATTTTATTGATTTTTTACAGAGAGGAAGGGAGAGAGATAGAGAGTTAGAAACATCAATGAGAGAGAAACATCGATCAGCTGCCTCCTGCACATCTCCCACTGGGGATGTGCCCGCAACCCAGGTACATGCCCCTGACCGGAATCGAACCTGGGACCCTTCAGTCCGCAGGCGACACTCTATCCACTGAGCCAAACCGGTTTCGGCTTTAAAGATAATCTTACCCTCTACTATGGAGAAAGAGGGGCCACCCAGGCATAGGATTTACTTTCACTCACTTACTTACTCATTCATTCATTCTTTTTTTTT
>NW_006295183.1:1742378-1744200 GCF_000327345.1 Myotis davidii | reverse complement strand
GAGAGTACCAGAGTCATGAAAGCATAGGTAGAAGGTACTTCATGTGGTCAGAACCTAGAAAGCCACGCTTGAGATTCAGGGTGGAAATGGAGCAGTGTCTGGAGCCAGAAAGCCAGGTTTATGCTGATAGAAATATTCTGTAGCATTATCACCATCCTGGATGTCATATTTTACTATGGGGTTGTTTTTTAAAATATATGTTGACTTTTATAGAGAGAGGAAGAGAGAGGGAGAAACATCAATATGAGAGCAGAACACCCTGTATAGGCCCCACATCAGAAGGGATCATCAAGCAGCATCCTGGGCATGTGCCCTGACCAGGAATCAAACCATGACCTCCTGGTTCATAGGCTGGTACTCAACCACTGAGCCACGCTGGCGGGGCTTGGTGACACATTTTATTTCTTTGGGACGGCACTGGACTAGAACATGGGCCCTTTCCTCGAGTTACTTAGAGCCTAATGCAGAAGACAGAAGTGTGAACAGCTGTATGTGAGCTGGTGACAGAGTGTTTGGGGGCACAGAAAAGAGGAAGCTACAACTTTCTGGCCGTGGAATCAAAGTTTGCCAGGAATCAAGGGAGAAAGCGGGGTAGCGGGGGGGCGGGGGAGGGGGATTTCCCAGGGAGCGGAACCAGAAATGTGTGGAGAGTACCAGAGTCATGAAAGCATAGGTAGAAACAGCAATGTCCCCAGTAGTCTTTAAAGATAATCTTTTTTTAAATTTATTTTATTGATTTTTTACAGAGAGGAAGGGAGAGAGGGTTGTGTGGTCAGAACCTAGAAAGCCACGCTCGAGATTCAGGGTGGAAATGGAGCGGTGTCTGGAGCCAGAAAGCCAGACTTCCAGGCCTTTAGCTGGAGCTGAGCAAATAGCACGCAGGAGTGCCCCTTCTCCAGCCCAGGCACCAGCTCTCGAATAGCGGTCCGCGTGCTTGAAGACCGCGCTCTAGTTCATTCCCTTGACCTCAATTTTATTTTCCCACGGCCTCATTATTATATTTATAGTAGCTATTTTTCATTATTATGCATCTTCCTTATCAGCAAATACTTGTAGTAAAAGCATTTTCAAGAAGTTCATATTATTTTTTTCTAAATAAGAAGAAATGAGCCTGAGAATTTTATAAGTAAGTACAATTAATTTTAAAAATGGCCTACTAACCCTAGCCAGTTGCTCAATGGTTAGAGCATCAGCTCACAGACTGAAGGGCCCCAGGTTCGATTCCGGTCAAGGGCATGTACCTCGGTCGCTGGCACATACCCAGTGGGGGGTATGCAGTAGGCAGCTGGTGGATGTTTCTATCTCATGGATGTTTCTAACTCTGTCCCTCTCCTTTCCTCTCTGTTAAAAAAAACAACCCAAACCAATAAAATATATTAATATGGTCTCTGAGTTCTCTTCCCGTCATAGTATCAGCAATGCCCGTGCCCTAGCAGGAGGGGAGGCCCGGAGGGCGGACCCCTTGCAGACAGAGTCCGGGTGGCCGCAGTGACGCTGTGTCTCGTCCCCAGGTGTGCGGCCTCCTGGCGGTGGTGTGCTGCATCGCGGACGCGGCTCTCATTTACCGGAAGCTTCTCTTTAACCCAAGCGGGCCCTATCAGAAAAAAGCGATTCACGACGAAATATAAACTGTGTCATTGGATAGACCTTCCCAGTATTAAACGCATCTATTTTCTCCACGTGGTTCCTGCAGTGGCTTTCACTTTCGTCTCCATATGGGAGCCGGAGGAAGAGATGTGGGGCGTCCGCGCCCAGCGCATCACCGGGACTGCGCCCTCCGAGCGCTGCGGGTGCCTGGGTGCCATCGGCCGGGCTGTCCGCC
>NW_006295183.1:1740005-1742214 GCF_000327345.1 Myotis davidii | reverse complement strand
TGGGGCGCGACGCCGGGGGCCGGGGGAGAGCCGGCGGCCACAGAGCAGGGTCAGAGGCGCAGGGCCAACCTCACAGAGCCAGGCCCCGGGGCCCACCATGTATACTTCCGAAGCGATGGGACCTGAAGAGAGCGCCTCGGGGCGCCCCGGGCGCAGCGCCCCCGCAAAGAATCAACCCAAACGCTCAACGCCATCCGTACGCTCGGTGCACCCAGCACCCAAAGCGAAACCCGCAGTCCCCAAGAAGGCCCCCGACCAGAAGCCAAGCGAACAGCCGGCCCCCAGCGAGTGGGAGAAGGCGGCGATCCAAAAGCGCGCGGAGGGCCGGACCAAGGTCCCACCCAGGTTCAGGGACAGCATCAAGCGTTTTTTCTTCTCACCCACCGGAGCGTTGAAGATCGTGCGGCTGGTGAGTAGAGAGAGCTGGTGACTCGGCTGGGCAGAGGCTGGGCACAGGCAGGGCAGAGGCAGGCCTTGGCCTTAGGAAACCTTCCCTAGTTCCCTCTGCCAGTCACCCTTGGTTTTGTTGTTGTTTATTGTTGGAAGTATTACAGATGTCCCCTTTCTTCACCCCACCCCTACCCCCGCCCCAGGTTGCCTCACCCTTCCTCCTCCTTCCCTCCTGTTCCTTGCACACACTGGAACCTTACTCCAAAAGCTGGCTTCTTTTTCCCGGTCCTACTTTTCTATTTCTCGGGTTTCCCCTCACAAAGGGAATTAGGGAAGCAATGAAGATGAGACCAGAAGCGTGTAAATTAGCAAACACAAATAATAGAACTGACCAATAAGGTCGATAAACCTCTGGCCAATATAACGGGCACAGGGGGAGGAGAGGGCCTATATTCAAAGTTAGAAGCTAGAAAGGGATAATAGTCTCAAACCCCGATAAAACGGAAAAGACCCAAATCCATTTGAATAACTGGACGAAATAGTTGATTTTTCTAGGAAAATGCAAATCACCAAAAGTGATCCCAGAGAAGAGAAAAACCGAAACAGCCCAACATGAGCACAGGACAAAATGAGAACGTATCAAATGAGTATCTTTCAAAAATACATCCGGCCAGCTGTCTGCACAGGTTAACTCTTTCAAGCCTTCAGGGGATGTCATTCTGTTACTATTCACAGTTTTTCAAAGAACAGAGAAAAAACACTTCTGAGCTATTTTTACAAAGTCAATAGAGCAGTGATAATCAAAACCTGATGAAGTTCAGAAAAAGAAATCAAAGTGGAAATCTCACTTGTATCAAAGCCATAAGTATTCATATATTAGCAGAGAATATTCATCAGAACTTTTGAGAATTACACCTCGAAGAAACATAAGATGATTCAATATTAAAATCATATTAAACTAATCCACCATATTATCATAAGTACAAAGAGAAAAAAATATTACGAGTAGCATCCAAAACACATTTGACAAGATTCAACATTCATCTCTGATTGCATGAGAGCGAGAGAGAGAGAGAGAGGAGACCAGTAGAATAGAAATACAGAGGTATTTCACTGACATTGTAAAAACAAACCCAAAAGTCAGCATCATATAAATTAAACATCAGAAGTACCCCATTAAAATGAGGGACAAAGAGGGTGCCCACTATCAATGCTGTTACTTAATATTTTTCTGGAACCACTAGTTATCACAATTAGGAAAAAGAAATAAGAACATTTTGAAAAGAGAGACAAAATAGATCATTTCTTCCAGCTGATATCTAAAAAACTCTAAGTCAACTGGGAAACAGTTTAGAATAAGGTAACTTCTACTAGCTCATTAGTAGAAATGAGCAAACAAGCACTTCAAATAAAAGAAAATAGTTTTGTTTACAACAGTAGTCAAAATAAGAATCTAAGATTAAAGGAAATAAATTTGAAAGACCTATATGAAGAAAACTTTAAAATTCTATTGAGAGATATTTAAAAGCCACTAAAATAACAAAAAAAGACACAGTTGGTTCTTGAATAGCAAGACCAAATTTTGCAAAAACTTTTCCAGATTATAAATTAAATGAAACCCCAATAAAAATACTACCAAAAGGCCGAGACCGGTTTGGCTCAGTGGATAGAGCATCGGCCTGCGGACTGAGGGGTCCCGGGTTCGATTCCGGTCAAGGGCATGTACCTGGGTTGCGGGCAAATCCCCAGAGGGAGATGTGCAGGAGGCAGCTGATCGATGTTTCTCTCTCATCGATGTTTCTAACTCTCTATCTCTCTC
>NW_006295183.1:1729517-1739916 GCF_000327345.1 Myotis davidii | reverse complement strand
TCAGATAAATACAATATAAAACAAATTTCCTGTCATTTCAAAAGTACTTGAAAACAAATCATCTAATCAATGGAGGAGAACAGTCTCAAAAAAGACCCAATTCACCTGAAAATTTAGTGTATAATAAAACCTGACTATTAAGTCAGTGGGGGGAATTATGGTGTTTCCCAATAAATGATGTTGGGATCATCCGCAGCTATTTGGAGAGAACGCAAGCTAGACTTCTCCCTTACTCTATCAGAATCAGCATCTACTTTCTCTATCTGTATATACATACTTCTTTCTGGTGAAAAATACACACTGTTAACAGTGGCTACTTCTAAGGAGACAGACTAGGGTTGGGTTAAGGGAAGTGAAAGGAACTGACATTTTTTTACCCTCCTCTACTGTGTGCATTTTCATTATTTGTGTGTATTATTTCATTTCTTACAAGTACAAAAATTTCAAAAAAATAAAGTGTATGTTCAAGACAATACAGGCAATTTCAATGTAATCAGATTTGCATTTGGCAATTTATGGTGTGTGTGTGCATGTGTGTGTTTTTAATAGTCCGTGGGCATTAAAACAAAACCTGTTTCTTTCACTGCAGGGTCTTCTCATAGCAGCATTAACTTGTTTCATCATCTCTGAAGCCCAAGATTCATTCATAGCAATCACAGTTCTGGAACTCTTCATCGTTATTTTATTTATCCTAATATATATGCTAACCCTTCACCACTTGCTGACTTATATACACTGGCCCTTACTTGTAAGTGTTCCTTTTCATAATTCAAATATAAGCTTTGCCCTCAGCCCTAGAGTAGAGGCCCTCTTTACGTGAAAACACCCAGAGCTCTCTCTCTGGACAAGGACATAGCTGAGCTCTGCCAGTGAGGGTGCTACCGATCCCCGGGGAGAAACTAGCCTTGGGCCCCTCTGTCCACAGGGCAACCAGCACAGACACCTGCTTCCACCTCACTATGGTTCTGAACATGTGGCGCTTCGCAGCTTGTCCTAAAGAAATTTTTAATTCATATAGTCAGGCAGCTCACGTTTCCTACCTATTGCTTGTAAAACAGACATGCTTCCACTTTTCAAACAGCACCCTCTCTAACAGGTTATAAACACGCCCCTTAAAAGCAGGAGCGGACACGGCACAGGTATAGAAAATGGTCACGCGTGCCCTGAAAGGTTGCAGGAGTCAACCTTTCCATGTGTGTTAAGGGTCCGTACTCCCCAAAGGGTGCCGGATGGTAGAGCATTCGGGAAAGGACATTACACGTTCTAGCTGCTTCGGCATCCCAGAGTCTTTAGCAACTGAAAGTTCCTGAAGCTAACCCCTCCGGTCTCAGATCAACGCTATGTATTGTGGAGCCTTGAGTCTGCAACCTCAGACTAGAGAGGGAATTCAGTTCTGTTTGGGTATAGACACGGGCCGAGTTCCTGGCTCTGTGAACGTCAGCCTCAGTTTCCCCATCAGGGAAGGAAAAGTGTGATCATCATCACCGCCTCACAGGGCTCCCGCGACACTTAAATGTGTTTAAAGCAAACTAGCACAACGCCCGGCACACAGTCAAGATTCATTACGAAGTGTCCAGCAGACCCTAGAAGGTTCTTTTCCCTCAAAGGGTGGCTTTTACCAGTTGAATTTGCACTGCGGTCAGTCCTCACTCTGAGCTCAGACCTGGTCCACACCCCGCTCCCTGACAGTACCATTCTCCAGCCTTAAGGTAGAATTGGTTGCCGTGGAGCTAAAACGCAAATGTTTTCTTCAAGTGTCTGAGGGATTCCCTGAAAAGGCTGCTGAGCTCTCTGTCCCACCCCCGCCCCGTGCTGAGCAACAGGAAGCAGGCAAAGCAAGCTCTGAGCAGCTCCCATTGGACACGTGAAGACCCTGTTAGTGGTGGAGAGTTCTAACCAGGGAGAGGTTTCCCGGGGGAAACGGAAATCTCTGTCCACGGAAATGTCCGAGAAGGGAAGGTAAAGTAACTTTCTGAGCACATGCCATGCGCCAGATACGTTTTCACGGGTGTCACCTTGTTTAATCCTCACAACAGCCCGATGAGGTTGTAGTCACCCCCAGGCCCCGTTTGACAGGGGAGAACATCGGACTGAAGGGTTGAGTTGCCCATGGTCATGTGTAGGCGTGGAAACTCAGATTGAACCCAGGTCTGGCAGACTCCGAAGCTCAGATTCTTCGGGGCGTTTTGCCCTGTTGCTTGTGATGGTTTCTCTGTTTCCATCCTCCCTACACCTTTGTTCTCCCCAGAGTCTCAGAATTGTATGTTCTCTGTATCTTGTCCTGTTTCCTCTTGGTTTCCTTCAGATTTGGAGCCAAGGATGGACTGACTGTCCTAGGGATGTGGTGGGGACAGGCCCTTGGGAGTGGTGACTGAGGGCCCCACAGTACCAAGGTCAGAGCCGTGGGCAGGAGGATCCGGTCAACTGCCATGAAGCTGGAGAGAGCCTCAAGGCCCCATGCCTGGCTGCGAGGCCCAGGGCGGGAGTCCAGGGGGTGTCTTAGGCAGAGGCCAGAGGTGGGTGTCCTAAGCATGAACCACAAAGGTCCTGGGAGAGGAGCTGTTCTCACAGTGGTCACGGGCAGCTCAGACCAGCTCTGTACCTTTAGCCTCTGTACCTCTGAACTCTGATCAAGCCAGGGCCCCTTTTGCTACCTCTGCCTGGGTGAGAGCATTCTCTTTCCTGTGGATGGCTCCGGGAGCCCCGAGGGCAGCTCCGAGGCCCTGGTTTTCCCTCGCTCCTGTCCGCCAGGGTGCAGGCCAGGGCCTGGACCAGCACGTGGATGTGCCTGGTGAACTCCCAGGTGCTTCATAGTTGGGAGACTTGGTCTTAGCACAACGTTTGCCCAGTTATTCCGATGCTCAGCTAACTAGCAGCCCACATACTAAGCAGCCACATACTAACCAACATAGTTGATCAGGTGGTGAGTGATCTAATTGACTTGGAAGGTTTCTCAAAACATCCACCAGAACAAGATCCCAAACTATTCTCTTCTCCTATCTATTCCTTTCCTTCCTAATCGGCCCTTTCAGATCCCATTAGATGAAGGACATGAATATAGGTGATTGCTCAGAGGATAAATAGCTCCCACAGGGGAGGCCTTGGCCCGATTTAAAATATGCGGGCCGAAACCGGTTTGGCTCAGTGGATAGAACGTCGGCCTGCGGACTGAAAGGTCCCGGGTTCGATTCCGGTTAAGGGCAAGTGCCTGGGTTGCGGCCACATCCCAGTAGGAGATGTGCAGGAGGCAGCTGATCGATGTTTCTCTCTTATCGATGTTTCTAACTCTCTATCTCTCTCCCTTCCTCTCTGTAAAAAAAAAAAAAATCAATAAAATATGCGGGCTTAGGGACGGTACGTACTGGTATCAGCCCAGGAGGTGACTAAGTGAAACTTCAGAGAGCAGGCGGACTTGGAGACAGGTTGGCATCAAGCTGCAGGAGTCACCTGGGACCTTTACGAAGGGTCAGTGCAGCAAGCCAGAGAACATGTGGCCCATTCACACTGTCACTGCTTAACCCCTTCCCCGGCAGAAACGTGTATACTCGTTTTCACAAAATGTTCTTTTTCAGTCGTCGACGAGTATACTAAGAAAATATGGTAAAAAAATATGGTTTATAGGAAGACGAGTTACAAACTGTTTTCATAACCAGCATCAAAAATACTATATAGAACCAAAATAAAAAAATTAGTCTGAAAAAGAAACGTTTTTAACAAAAAAAATTGTTGGGGAAGGGGTTAAAGCCCTGCCCACACACTACAGAGGTCCAGCTGGCCCAGCTGCCACTTTCTGCCCTTCCCTCCAGGCAAGATGGTTTAGTGCCCAGGGGGCAAAGGACCAGGGTGCAGAGCGCTGACTTTAAATATGTTTTTATTGATTTTTAGAGGGAGAGGAAGGGAGGATAGAGAGATAGACACATCATCAATCGGCTGCCTCCTGCCGATCTCCTCCTGGGGATCAAGCCCGCAACCAGGGCATGTGCCCTGACCAGGAATCGAACCGGTGACCTCTTGGTTCATGGGTCGACTCTCATACTGAGCCACACCGGCCGGGCAGGAGTACTGATTTTAAGTGTCCGACTCCTTACAGGCTCACAGGAAGAGAAAGTTCCTGGTTCCCTTATTCCCACCCTTGTTCGGTAAAGGGCTAAGGATGAGTCCCCAGCAGGGAGGTAGGAAGTCTGAGGAATTAAGACTGAGGCCCCCAGCAGGACAGCACCACAGAGCGCTGGCCTCACCTAGATGACCTACTGAGGTCTGTAGACTCTGGGGCCCGATTTGGGCAGGGGCTCCTTCTCTGGAGATAGGATGGAGCCTGGGCTTGGGGACCCACACCCCAGTCTCAAGTGCAGCTTCTCGCTTGGGTGAAGGCTGTGCCAGGGACCCTGACACCCCTGGGGAGGGTGCCGATCCAACTCTCAGCCAGCCCCTGACTCATCAGCACAGCTCTGAATGAGAGCGAGTCAGAATACAGCTTCCCTCATACCCGCCCCCCTCCCCAATGTGGAGTCACTCTCTTCATTTCTCAACTTCATTACCAATTTTAGCCACATCGTCTAGTATCACCTGTCAATATACCCAAGAAATGTATGAACTATAATCCCTGTCTTCTGAATAGCCTCTATTTTTAACACTTCTACATTATAAAAAATATTACCCAGTATGGTCAGAGAAACGGAGTCCTGGTCAAGCAGATGTTTTTGTCAGTAGAAAGCAATTTTTTTTAAAAAGAACATAATAAATATAGTTTCAAATAAAGCTCTATAGAAGCGATGATTCCTAAACCACCAGCAATGTCTTTACATTTAAAAGTGAGAGGCATCCGCTTTAGAATGTCTCCTTGAAGTAAGAGTCATGAAAAACACCGGTTCTGGCGATTTCTGACCAGACGCTGCCACCTGTTTGGAGAACTCCAGACACAAGTGGAACCAAGGAAAGCTGCAGCTAGTTGACCACCACCGAATGTTGACTGTGTACAAAATGCTTGTTACAAATTCCACATTTTGTAAAACAGATGTAAACGCTTGACGTTCTCTCTGACAGCGATATTTAAAAATAAGCATTGGACAGTAGAGCACCTTTTGCTTTCCCAGTTACAGTTGGACACCATTTTGTTTATCTCAGAGAACAGCCTGAGGGCTTTAAGGAAAATAACTGGCAAGTAACAAACCCGCTCTCCTTTCCCTCAGCAGAGGCTGCGGGGAGAGGGAGAGAACCGATGGTGAATTAGGATGGCATTTACAGGGAAAACAGCCAGAAGCCCTCCTGCATGTTGCAAGGCTCCGCTGCAATGTTACCCGGTCAAGGAGAACATATCTTTGCCAAGTACGAGGCAGGCCAACAAGAGGGTCTGTGGCTCGGGCCAAAAAAGGAAGTGGGGTCAGGAGAAGGACCTGGGCAATCAAGTCAGACGGCTGAGGGTCAGCGCCACTCACTGGCTGAACAAACCCCCCCCCCCCCCCCCGCAAGTGGCTTCCCCACGTGTAAATTGGGATAAGGGAAGTTTGTTGTGAGAATCAAATGAGATCATGTATTAACATCTTGGCACCGTATGTGACACATAGTAAGTGCTCAAGAAATGTGAGCTAGAGTAGAAATGTTGGGTACAAGGCAGAGATGAGCTCCAAGGGACAGTGGAGGAGAGTGCTTTCTTATGAGGAGGGATCACAGTAAACCCTAACACCCAGCCGTCCAATGAGGGGAGTGGGATCATGATGGGGAATCCGCGGTTGGCTGGGTAGGGCCAGTCTGCATTCGGGTTATTACCATTATCATGATGAATATACTTCCATCCAAGTTCACAATGGCCTATGGCCACGGCTAGTTAATTTTTATCTTAAAAAGTCTACACTCTACTTCTTAGTTATAAGAGTCTTGGTTCACATCTTCGAATACCTTAGTTTGCACAGTCCTCGGGTACAACACTGCACACCGCCGTACCCATCCCACCATAGCCAGCCCGATCAGCCAGCCTATAGAACGCACTGGAACTCACTTCCAACCCCCGTTACAGTGTTACCCGCCAGGTGCCCAAATAGTAGACATGAGTGCCTTCCGAGAAGCAGGTTCACATTTGACCCAAAAGCTCCTTGCTTGCCAATCTCAACAGGAAAAGCACCTGGCATTTGCTGAAAGTTTACTCTCTGTGCACATTTTGAGGACATATCTCACGAATCTAGGTGTTGATGCACTCCCACTGCCCACTAGATGCCAGGCACTGGCCTGCTGCTTTCAGATTCCTTATGCCATGTAATCCTCAGATCAACCCAACGAATCCCAATCATCAGCTTCATCTTAAAAATCAGCAGGCTGGCACAGGAGGGGTGAAAGCGCACGCTCCAGGTCACACATCTGGGAACTGGCAGGCCCAAAACGAGCTCAACAAATGACACCCGCAAAAAGCACTCTCACCGTTTTTGTCCCATCCATGTTGACCCTCGGTGACCCTTTCCACAGAAAATGACAAAGATGGAGGCTCATTTCCTTCCTATGGGGGAGTCCCTGATTCCACCCCTTGGCAGATACTCAATCTTAGGCAATTTAATAAACCCTCTGAGCCTCCGTTACAGCCGCACCATGATACTGACTGTGCAGGAATGAGATAATGACTGGGAAGAGCTTGGCACCTTGAAGAGCCACTGTGATTCCATACACTGGATGGCAGGCTCCTTGCTCTACCTGGGCAAGTACACCAGAAGGGTTGATACTATTAAGTCAGGCCACTTTAAGACTAAACATGTTCAAATTAGATATCTGGGCCATACCATGATTCCATCGCCCTGGGCTGTTTGCCCTCCCCACAAACTGGTGCCACGGACACATGGAGCACCTTCTTCCATTATTGCTCCACCACCAAAGCCCAGCCCCTCCTTATACTCCGGGCTGTGGCCCCACCCATTCCTCCTCACCCTTTATTTAGCAGTTAGAGAACCCAGTCCTGAAATCCAGAAGGAAGGATGTTGGCACAGATGTCAGGGCAGGCTCAACTGTGGCCATGTCTTAGGGAAGCGCAAAAGTCAACAACAGCACGGGCATTCACTCCAGAATATCGGGCCTGCTCCCCAGAAGGGTTCCTGCCTTCTCAGGACGTGTGAACCTACAGACTAAATATGACCCAACTTCTAAAGGATCAGTTCTACCTAAAGATTTGGGAATGGAATTAAATCAGTAAAGTCCTAATCCAAAATTTTAATTTTTGAAACATTTTTATTTATTTCATAGAGGAAGGGAGAGGGAGAGGGAGAGATAGAAACATCAATGATGAAAGGGAATCACTGATCAGCTGCCTCCTGTGCACCGCCCCCCCCCCCGCCCCCACTGGGGATCAAGCCTGGAACCCGGGCATGTGTCCTGACCGGGAATCGAACGGTGGTTTCATAGGTCAATACTCAACCAGTGAGCCACATGCGCCAGGCCTAAAATTTTATTTTTATATTAAAACAAATGTATTGCAGAATAGAATTCAGAATTAATTTAAAATATAAGGCTTCAGAAAATCATATTTTTGGAAGACCCATTTGAGCTAGGCCCCCAAGCCTCTCGGTTTTTTCATGCTCACTTTCTGTGGCCTTTAAGAAAAGTCTGATGGAAGAGTTGTCAGCTTTTATTTTTTTTAATGGTGTTCTTTAATGAAATTAGACCCATTTCTGCTGACAAAGTCCTATCCAGGACCTTAAAATCACATAAACTCGTGTCTCTGGAAGATGTAAGAATTATGCTGCTGGGGGTTCCTCTTAATATTAATCAGAGGGAACTTTTGCAACAGACATCCATCCCTAGATAGGCCACTGACCAATTTAAATATTTTATGAAATTACATTTTCATGTCAAGGTGATCGTTTTCAATTCTGTATTACAGGATCTTATCAACAGTTTCATTACAACTGTGTTCCTTTTAGCAGTCGCCATCTTGACAATGCAAGAAAAGGAAAGGAGGTATCTATTCTATGTCGGAGGGGTAAGTAGAGGCCTCTGCGACTCCGCTGTAGTTGAGTATTTCACGGCTCTTGAAAAAGGAGAACTGGCACACCTTCCTTATTTCAATTACAGGACACCCTCACCACCACCCCTTCTCTTTCCTGCACCAAGCGCTCCAGAAGATGTGAAGTTACACAAATTCTCAGCTCGTGAAAATCTCCATTCTAATACCCATCCTCCAAACGGGGAGGAAAGCAAGTCGTTGAACCCCTTTTGAGAACCGTATACACCAGTGGTGGCGAACCTTTTGAGCTCGGCGCGTCAGCATTTTGAAAAACCCTCACTCAACTCTGGTGCCATGTCGCATATAGAAATTTTTTGATATTTGCAACCAGAGTACAACAAAGACGTATATTTTTGATATTTATTTTATATATTTACATGCCATTTAACAAAGGAAAATCAACCCAAAGAAATGAGTCCGCGTGTCACCTCTGACACGCGTGTCATAGGTTCGCCATCACTGGTATACACTATTTTTTCAACCATTGCAACAGGATATTCTTGCCTATCAATAGGACTTTGACTTTTCTGGCTGGACTGGAGAATATTTTAAAAGCACGTGAAAAGAATGATTGTAGGGTGAGGGAGGAGGGAGTGCATTGTCAAAAGTGAGTGACCCAGCCTATTCAGGACGGAAGGAAAGAAGGAAGGAAGGAAGGAAGGAAGGAAGTTAGTTTAAGGGGGGAAATTACTTCCCAGCATCCAGCAAGTGCCCCACCCAAAGCTAGGCTTGTTTGTCTGTTTTGTTAATCCTCACCTGAGGATATTTTTTCAGAGAGAATGGAAGGGAGGGAGGGAGAAGGAGAGAGACACAGAGACACATCCATCAGTTGCCTCCCTCATGTGCCCCGACCCGACTCAGGGCCAGGGATTGAATCTGCAATCCAGATACATGCCCTTGATCAGGAATCAAACCTGAGACCCTTCAGTGGGTGGACTGGCGCTCTAACCATTGAGCAACACAGGCCAGGCCAAGGCTCTGCATGTTTGGACTCAGTCTTTACAACTCTCATTTGTACAGATATGGCACAGGCTGGGATAAACTGAGACGTGGGTCCTCATATGAAGGGCACTCAATATGGCAGAGTAAATGCTTGGAAGATGGTGGGGGTGTGGGGAGGTGAGACTTTGGTTTAAGAGATTAAACCACGGGAAGAGAAATTAATCCCCCCCAAGAAGGTTGAAGTTCTTTGAATTCATTCCATAATCAGTAAACATTAGCCAATCCCGTTGGACTGTGCCAGGCCTGAACTCTGTGTTGGGGATAGAATCCTTTCCCCGCAGGGGAACTCGCAGATTAGATGGGGCAAGAGCCACCTGGGAAAAGTTCATTTATGCAGCCAGGGATGATGTGGCCAGAAAGAGAAACATCCAAGGCAGACAGGAGCTGGTCCCCATTTGCTAACTCAGCCACCACGTCTCCTGCCACCTGCCAGCGGCTCCTAGCGCCTGGTCTCCATAAATTCTTACCTGGATGGCAGGAGACCCCACCGCCTCCCACTGGGCCCCCTGCCCCCAGCCTGGGTCACTGGCCAGTCACCCCTCCATTCAGCAAGAGGGCTTTCTGAGTCCGACCCCCACCTCTCCTCCCTCCACCTCTCTAGAGATCTCAGCCACACCAGATTCCCCGGAGACCTCAGCCCAGTACCTGTTGCTCTCCTCGCAGCTGGTCCCCTTAGGAACCCTTTCCTGCCCTTTCAAACTTAAACCAGGAGTCCTGTCCACGATGGGCCATCTCTGGGCTCCAACCCCACCGGGGCCTCCTAAGTCCAGTGTCCTTCTCTGGTCCTTTCCTAGTGCCTCGTGAGTCGGATGAGATCGTTCGTGTCAGCAAAACCCTCCATTTCCAAAATTCCTTTTTCTGGGAACGACAGAAAGGGTCGCAGCCGGTGGCGGAGGGTCAGAGAGGGGACAGGCGGCCCCCCGCATCCCGGGATGGGGAAATGGAAGGCAGGCGGCTCCTGAGCTGCAAAGTGACCGCACCTTTCCTTCCCGCACATGGTCTTGTCTCCGACAGTCCCTGTGTCTCTCGGCGGCAATCGTGTGCCTCGTGGACGCGACCCTGGTCACCAAGATGGTGAGGCAGGCCATGAAAAAGGCCCTGGGCTTGGAAGGCCAAACCACACCCTCTCCCGCGGAGACGGAGACGGCGGAGAAGGCGGCGACGGCGACAGCGACGGCAACAGCGACAGCGACAGTGACAGCGACAGGGACGGCGGCGGCCGGGGAAGAACCCACCCAGCAGCCCACCCCCCAACCTGACAAGACGCTCAGCCCTGCAGCCTCCACCGTGGGGCCCTCGCCGGCCAAAGAGGTAAAAAAGTAAAGCATGAATAAATGAAAGACTGAATGAATTGTTATACAGGATGGGGAAAAAGTAGGTTTACAGTTGTGAGTACATGATTTATTTATTAACTAG
>NW_006295183.1:1726691-1729421 GCF_000327345.1 Myotis davidii | reverse complement strand
GGCTCCGCTCGTCTTCGGCCGTTGGCTGAGCGTGGCCTCTGAGCAAGTCGGTTGGCGCCCGGCTTGGCTCAAGGTCAGGCCTGTCCGGGAACAGCAAGAGGAAGTTGGGCGGGCCCGTGAGAAGCCCAAGGGGTCCCCGCCACGATGGCAGATAAAAGCAAAAAGGGGGGCAAGCCGGGGGCACCTCCTCCAGGCAGCAAGAAGGAGGGAGAGCAACCTCCGGGGGAGGGGAAGAAGGGGAAGGACGAGGGGAAGGGGAAGGGGAAGGAGGAGGAGAAGGAGAAGAAGGAGGAGGAAAAGAAGGAAGAACCGCCGCCCAAGCCCAAATCCGTGCAGCCCAAGGACGAAGTGGGCACGCGGAAGGGGTGCCGCCGCTACAAGTGGGAGTTGAAGGACAGCAACAAGGAGTTCTGGGTGATGGGGCACGCCGAGGTCAAGCTCCTGAGCGTGGTGAGTCCTCGCCCGCCCGCCCCGAGAGAGGGGGGAGCTGGGGTGGGGAGTCGGTGAGAGCCCGCCCGCCCTCGGCCGTGTCTCCCCCGACAGGGCTGCCTGATCGCTGCGCTCGTCATGTTCACCGGGACCGTGGTGCACCCGCTCCTCTCGCTCATGATCACCATGGAAATGTCCATCTTCCTCTTCTTCATCATCGTCTACACCTTCGCCATCAACAGATACATGCCCTTCATCCTGTGGCCCATCACTGTAAGTGCGGGAGCCCGAGCCCCGGGCCAGGTGCTCAGAGACCGGCCTCCCCGCCTCCTGCAGGCAGCCGGGCCGGCCTTGGGCTCAGCGCCTCTGGCCAGGGCTGGGGTAGAGGCGGCTGCATGTAGGTGGAAAAGGCTCTGAAAAAGCCCAGCTTGGGGGAAGGAGGCTCTTACCCACCTGCTGGTCAAACCCCGGGGTCTCTGCTCCTGGCCGGGTCTGCTCTCCTTGCAGGGAGGTGGGGTGCAGCCACCACCTGTTCTTCCCAACCCTGTACCAGCTCACGTCTGACCGGGGCGGGCACCCAGAAGATACCCCGTCCCCGGAATTCAAAGGGGGAAAAAAAGCTTCCCATAAGTTGGTCAAATAAAATGAGAATTTTTTTAAAAAAAAATTACTTCTAAAACAGCCTCAGATCGCCCAGTGACTATCCCTGTAAAGGGTGTTCCTCCCAGAAAGAGGTTCAGGTCAAAGCAGTCAGTGGCCTGTTGGACTAGGACTGGGCGAGTTTACCCAGCCACCTCTAGCCTCTGCACCTTCGTCTGTCATGTGAGGTCAGGGATGCTCACTGCTGCGATCGTCCCTGAGGAGTCGCTGTAAAGAGCTTGGCGGTGTGCCCGGGGACTGGGGGGCCTGAATGCCTGGCCCCTGGCCTGTGTAACCACACAGCACAGACCTCACCCCACGATACCCTCGGCCCTCGCTCACTGGCCATCCACAGCGTGCCTCCAGAGTCCTGGGCTCACGGCTTCTCTCGCTTTACACACGAAATGGGCTCAGAATGGCCAAGCAACTTGCCTCCCGGTACCTCAGCCAGTAAGTGGCACCAAAAGAAAAGATTCAACCCAAGCTTTGTCAGTCAAATCTCTGAGTCCTTAACGGCACTCGGTCCTGCCAACTTGTTAAAAGTTATGAGGGTCCAGGGATCCACGGGTCTCAGGGAGGTGTGTATGGGGGTTCTCAGTATAGGGAGGGGGAGGGGAGAGGGCCACGCAAGGCTCTTGGGATGAGCAGAGGACACAGTAAAGAGACAGGCAGAGGGCAAGTTCCCAGCCAAGGAGCTTGAGAGAGGACACTTTTATTTCAGCTCCAGCAAGAGGAAAACTCAGTGACCCCTAAAAATCCTTCTGCTGCACTCACCTAAAGATTAGAGGGGATGTAAGCACTATTGCTTTAACTGAATGACTGAGCTGGCGAAAGGACGGAGGAAGGAAGGAAGGATGGAGGGAGGAGGGAGGAAGGGAGGGAGGGAAAAGAAAAGACACAGGTGCCAGAAATGGAAAACAGGAGCAGTGATCGAATAAGCCACTGAAGTGTGGGTGGGCATGGCTCACGAGGTGTAACCCTAGACCAGTGATGGCGAACCTATGACACGTGTGTCAGAGGTGACACGCGAACTCATATTTTTGGTTGATTTTTCTTTGTTAAATGGCATTTAAATATATAAAATAAGTATCAAAAATATATATAAATCTTTGTTTTACTATGGTTGCAAATATCAAAAAATTTCTATATGTGACACGGCACCAGAGTTAAGGTTTTTCAAAATGCTGACACGCCGAGCTCAAAAGGTTCGCCATCACTGCCCTAGGAGTATGGGTTTTCATCCATTCTTAAGTTAGGTGATGAGGCGCTGGGCCCAAGCAAAGTGGGGATTTAGAACTGCGAGCCCTGCCTGAAGACAGCACCCTGTAAAGACTACAGTACACTCTTAGGGGAAAGACAGAGAAGATACCTTTTCCCACACAGAGAAACAAGAAAGCATGCTTGCCCAGCCAGCATAGCTCAGTGGTTGAACATCAATCTATGAACCAGGAGGTCAAAGTTACATTCCTGGTCAGGGCACATCCCAGGTTATTTATCTCTCTCCCTCCCCCTTCCTCTCTGAAATCAATAAAAATATATTTTTTTAAAAAAAAAACAAGCAAGCCGAGGCCGGTTTGGCTCAGTGGATAGAGCGTCGGTCTGTGGACTGAAAGGTCCCGGGTTCGATTCCGGTCAAGGGCATGTACCTGGGTTGCGGGCACA
>NW_006295183.1:1725566-1726151 GCF_000327345.1 Myotis davidii | reverse complement strand
TCTCTGGGGACCCAGACTCATACGGGGAGAAACTGGACTGTCTGGCAGCGGGCAGAACTCAGGGGCGGCTTTCTCTCAGAGGTGCTTGCAGCGATTACTGGGACACTAAGACCTGGAGCCTCTTAGGGAAGGGCTGAAGATCAGCCATAGCTGTTTGCTCCACCCTGTTGATTCCCTGAGACCCCGACCCACCCAAGCTGTGCACAGAGGCTTTTGCATATGAATGACCTGGCCCTTTGCAATAAAAAATTACCTAACAAACTGCAACTGGGCCAGAGAGACCCAGAACATCCAAAAGAAGGCCCAAGGCCCCAAAGCAGCTTGTATTACTTCACAGCTGGGCCTCATCTGAGCACCTCCAAATCCCAAACAAAGAAGAGGAATCTGCAGATCTCTTCGTAGCTCCTGCTGGGTAGCCTCAAGCAGAGGCTAAATTAGCACCTCCTTAGTGATCCAAGAGCCAGTGTACCCAGTGGTCAGAGTGGAACGATCCAGATTACAACTCCTCAGATCCATAAGGGACACACTCAGGGGGCAGACTCAGTGAGCACTAAAGCCCCACTGACGCAAGTCTTGCTCCATAAG
>NW_006295183.1:1715022-1724514 GCF_000327345.1 Myotis davidii | reverse complement strand
TCAGGGACATAGAAAGGGAAGGGATTGACTATTCTTGGGGGGGAAAGGGGTGTTGGAGAAGAGACTTGACAAAAATCGTGCACCTATGGATGAGGACAGTGGGTGGAAGAAACCAGGCGGAGGGTGGGGTGGGAACTGGGAGGAGGGGAGTTATGAGGGGGGGGGAACAAATGTAATAATCTGAACAATAAAGATTTAATTTAAAAAAATAAAAAATTAATGTAGATAAAATATTTGCATAATCTTTAATTAGGCAGAAGTTTGAAACTCATTCCTGCCCGGAAGCTCTGCCCGGCGGGCTGTCAGTGGGGCCTCGGCCGGGTCCCAGGCTGACCGACACTCCTCTCTCCCGTGCTCTCAGGACCTTCTCAACGACCTGTTCGCCACCGCTTTCCTGGCAGGCGCTGTGGCCTTTGCTGTGCAATCTCGCCAAACCATGCCAATGAACTACTTTGTTGCTGTGGTGAGTCTCCCTCGTGGGGCTTGTTCATCTGCTTAGAAATCACGTCTTTCTGGAGAACGGGTGTCTTCCCCGCCTCCGAAGGCCACAGAACGGCTTTTCACCGAATTGTGCGGTCCCAGCAAAGTCTGAAAGTAAAGCTGATCAGTGTTCCCAGTGGAGAAGCCGTTGAAATAAATTTGATGTGTAGGGAGCCGGCCCAGCTGCTGGCTTCCTCCTTTGGCTGCTGACCCAGAGGCCAAAGCTCCCACCTGACCCCCAGGCCGGGTTTAAAGGAAGAGGTGGTGGGTGACAGGGCACTGGGGAGGGGGGACTCAGTCTCTGGGGTCTGGCCATTTCAGGGGACACGGGGGTGTCCTTTACAGCACCTGCTTACCATCAGAAACCAGGAAGGAGCCCAGCCACTGTGCTTTGGTGGTTGAGCGTTGACCTATGAACCAGAAGGTTCAATTCCTGGTCAGGCCACGTGCCCAGGTTTGGGGCTTGATCCCCAGTAGGGAGCAGCCAATCAATGATTCTCTCTCCTCATTGATGTTTCTCTCTCTCTCTCTCTCTCTTTCTCCTCTCTCTCTTTCTCTCCTTCCTCTCTCTGAAATCAATAAAAATATATTTTTTACAAAAAAAAGAAACCAGGAAGGAAATAGGCCAACGTCGGGATGAAAAGCGAAAGTCACGAGGCTCCTCTTGTTTTCCAGGTCCTTATTGGTTTGGCTGCATTTTTCCCTTTAATCGATATATGCCTTCAAAGAAAACACTTCAGAGGCAAGAAGGTCAAAAAGAATGTGCTGGTTCCTCCTCAAAAAATGGCAGATGCTCCAAAGGAAGAGCCAAAAGCGGAGGCGGCAAAGCCAAAGGACGACAAAAAGGGAAAGCCGGCGCCGGCGCCAGCAGCAGCACCAGCGGGAGGAGCAGCACCAGCGGGAGGAGCAGCACCGGCAGGAGCAGCATCAGCAAAGCCAAGCAAGAAATGACACCAAGGAGAAGCCGGTGGTCAGACGTGGCCGTGTATTTTACAACGAAGCAGAGTCCCGCTGTCTTCCTTGTCTTCTTTCTCGATGATTTTCTTGTCCACTTAAATAACCACTTCTGCTCGGAAAAGAAATTCTCTTCAGATGGATTTTTTGTTCCTGCAAACAACGTTTACCGAAAGTTTTGGTGCCGTGAGGGGCTTGGGGGACCAGCATGTGGGTGACGCCGGCTGTCAACGCTGACCAGCCAAAGAGGCCAGAGGAAAAGGAGAGGACAGAAAACAAAAGGAGGCCTTTTTTTCATGTTATTTTTTATTTTTATTTATTTTAGAGAGGAAGAGAGAGACCCTAGGTCGGGGCACAAGGGCACATGGTTCACAGGTCGACGCTCAACAATTGAGCCAAGCTGGCCAGGCTCACGTTAATATTTTTATTTTTTACATATTTTTTTACTAATTTCAGAGAGGAGGGAAGAGGGAGAGAGAGAGAGAGAAAGAGACATCAATGATGAGAGAGAATCATTGATTGGCTGCCTCTTGCACTCCCCACTGGGGATCGAGCCCCCAACCTGGGCATGTGCCCCTGACCGGAATCGAACCTGGGACCCTTTACTCTGCAGATCAATGCTCTATCCACTGAGCCAAACCGGCTAGAACTGATATTTTTTAAAAGCATCCAGGTAGTTGCTAGGAGAGAAATAAGATTGCTGGCCTTCCTGATTCTTCGAAGTTTGGTATTGGTCCTCATTTGAAGCACCCTCGGGAGGAGGGCAACAGGGGAGTGGCACCTCCTCAGGGCTCAGGGCCTCTGCGAGCCGGAGTCAGGCTGGAGTGGGCCAAGCAGGATGGGCCCAGAAGGGACTGGGGGGCTGGTTGCTGGGGAGATGGCCAGTGGTCCCTGGGACCTGCAGCATCTCTGTCCAGTAAAGACCTGAGCATCAGCCCTGAGCATCAGCCGGGCCCCAGAGCCACAACTCCCACATGCACGCACCCCCCAACCCCTGCACCAGGGTCAGGGCCTCATTCTCACCAGACAGTCCAGCCATTTGGCAACTTGGCAGGAGAAGAGCCACCCTCATGAAAGAAAACTGAGGTCCCAAACTGATGCCTGAGGAGCTAGGAGGGGCAGGGGGTGGAGGGCGCATGAGCTCAGCCAGGAACCACATGAGAGAGAGGCGGGGAGGGTCAGCGGGGCCTGGGCTGCCGGGGGAGGGTAAAGACTTTGGCCTCTGTCCTAAGGGCCATGGGGACCCCTGAAGACTCAGGGTGCGCGTCCCAGTGGCAGGAGATGACACAGTCGGCTGCTGCGGAAGAGGAGGAGGCTGCCTGTCAGGCAGGTGGGAAAGATGGGCCACTGGAGCAGGTCCCTGGGGAAGCAGGAAGAGCTGGTCTCTACCCTCCAAGGGCACCTCTGTAGCCCTCACACCACCCCCTGCTGGTCAGGTACGGTAAGGCAACCCTACTGAAAGGAGGAAACCCTACAGGGATTCACAATCTAGAGAAAAACTAAAACATGGACACCATCCTGCCGAATGACCCGGAATTACATCCCCCCAGATACTTAGCCAAGAGGACTGATATACTAGAATGTCGTAAGAGCCAAAAAGCTAAAAAAAAAAAAAAAAGCCCAAATGTTCCAAAGGAGGTACACTGTGCTACGTTCACACAATATACTACTACTCAGCAACAGAAAACCAGCTCCTGGCACATGACAGAGAATGGCGATAAAAGTAAAAGATCATGATGAATCTCACTGAGTACTGAGTGGAAGAAACCAGACCCAAAAGGAAGACACACGGCCAGTGTGGCTCAGTGGTTGAGCATCAACCCATGAACCAAGAGGCCACTAGTTTTGATTCCTGGCCAGGGCACAGGCCCAGATTGCAGGTTTGATCCCCAGCAGGAGGGTGCAGGAGGCAGCCAATCCACACTTCTCATCATTGATGTTTCTCTCCCTCCTCCTCCCTTCCTCTCTGAAATCAACATTTTTTTAAAATAAAAAGAACATACCATATGATTCTATTTGGAAGTTCAAGAACAGGGGAAAATACAGTGAAAGAAATGGAAACGGTGGTTACCTCAGGAGGTGGAGAACGGGGATTGATTACAGAGCATGAGGGGGTTTGGGGGGCATGAGACAGTTCTGTATCTTTATTTGGGGAACTGGTTACACAGGTGAATACATCTGCCAAACCTTTGACTGCATGCTTCAGATCTGCGCATTTCACTGTATGCAAATCTTACCTAAAAGTGTAAGGTGACTACGACTGTGCTCAGAATTCAGCAGAAAAGGGTGGAGCTTGTTAAACTCCTCTGTGTGGCCATTCCTCTCACTCCTGGAGGCAGGTATCTGAAACGGAGTTTTTTCACATCCCAACTTTACACATTGAGGAACTAGGAAAAAAAAGAGCAAACTAAACCCAAAGCTAGGAAAAAAAGAGGAAACAATAGACCAGAGATAAGTAAAAGGAGAATAAAGGGGGAAAATAAAATCAACAAAACCAAAGATTAGGTCTTTGAAAATATCAACAAAATTAACAACCTTTAGGTACTGACAAAGAAAAAAGAGAACACAAATAACTAAAATCAGAATGAAAGCAATGGTTACTACTACTGACCATACAGAGAAAGGATGCTACGATAATTCTATGAATGAAGATATGACAAGTTGATGAAATGGAAAAATTCCTAGTAATACACAATTACCCTGAACTCACAGAAGAAAAAAAATAGAAAATCTCAATACACAACAAGTGAAGGGAGAAAATTAGTAGCCAAAAACATTTCCCAACAAATAAAAGTCCAAGGCCAGACGACTACACTGGTGAATTCTACCAAACATTTCAAGAATTAGTAATTCTTCTCAAACTCTCCCCAAAACTAGAAGGGAATACTTTTTTTTTTTTCCTTGAGGAAGGGAGAAGGATAGAGAGAAACATCGATCAGCTGCCTTCTGCACACCCGCTACTGGGGATGTGCCTGCAACCAAGGTACATGCCCTTGACCGGAATCAAACCTGGGACCCTTGAGTCTGCAGGCCAACGCTCTATCCACTGAGCCAAACCGGTCAGGGCAAAGGGAATACTTCTTAACTCATGCTATATGCCAGCATCACCCTGATACCAAAACTAGATAAAGATATCACAAAAAAACTAAACACCAGTATCTGTTATGACTGTAGATCCAAAAAATTCTCAAAACAAAATACTAGCAAACCCAATCTACACCATGATGAAGTGGGGTTTATTCCAGAATAACATCGCAAAGCTTTTAAAAACTGACTGGACATTGGAACCACAGGCCAATGGTGGGTAGGCCTGAATCTAACCAGATTGTCTGCTTTAGCAACAACAAATCTCTATAAAAGTTAAGCAAACCCAGAATTCAAAACATAATGTTCAATATTTGCCAATGTTATTTACGATAAGGGTTTAATCTCCAACATTTACAGGAAAACTCATACAACTTAACAAAAAGAAGATAACCCAATCAAAAAATGGGCAATGGACCTAAATAGACCCTTTTCGAAAGAGGACATACAGAAGGCCGAGAGACATGTGAAACATGCTCAAGGTCACCAATCGTCCGAGAGATGCAAATCAAAACGACCATCTCACACCTGTCAGAATAGCTGTCATCACCAAATCAACATAGGACAAGTGCTGGCGAGGATGCAGAGAAAAAGGAACCCTCCTTCACTGCTGGTGGGAATGCAGACTGGTACAGCCACTGTGGAGAACAGTATGGAGTTTTGAGTTTCCTCAAAAAACTAAAAATGGAACTCCCATTTGACCCAGTGATCCCACTTCTAGGAATACATACCAAGAAACTGGAAACACCAACCAGAAAGGATATATGCACCCGAGACAGAGATGCATAGATCAGACTGTCAAAACTCAGAGGGAAGGTAGGGGAGGGTGGTGGTAAGGGGGAGAGAGAGATCAACCAAAGGACTTGTATGCGTGCATATGAGCCTAACCAATGGACACAGACTCTAGGGGGGTGAGGGCACGAGCTCGGGGGGAGGGGCAGTGGGGGGAAAAGGACACATATTTAATACTATAATCAATCAATAAAAAAACATAATGTTCAAAATGTCCGTTATACAATCGATAATTATTTGACATATGAAGGACTAGAAAAAATCTCAACGTCTTATGAGGGAAAAGACAACGAACAATCTCAAGAATGGCCCAAATGAAGAAAGAAAAAAAGACAAGAATTCCACAAATGTTAGGAGGATCAGAGCAGGACTTGAAAGAAAATATTAGAAGCACGCTCTAAGAATAAATTTTAAAGAATAAATAGAACACATGGAAGGAGAGAACGTCTTAGTGGAGAAATAGAAGATATAAAAAATAATCAAATGGAAATTTTTAGAACTGAATATAATAACCACATTTTTAAAACCGGACGGGCTTAGGAGCAGAACGGAGATGACAGAGGAATGAGTGACCTTGCTGATAAATCAGTAGAAATGATCTGATCTCAACAAAAGAGAATAAAAAGATGGAAAGAAATGAACAGAGCCTCAAGGACTTTAGAGACAGTACCAAAAGGTCTAATTACCTGGAATTCGTGTAGGAGAGAAGATAGACTGTAGATTAAAGAGGAAATTAAAATGGAAACCATGCCCACCGGGCGTGGCTCAGTGGTTGAGCACTGAGCTATGAACCAGGAGGTCATGGTTCGATTCCTAGCCTGGGGTTGTAGGGTGGATCCCCAATGTGGGGCATGCGGTGGGCAGCCAATCAATGATTCTCATCAATGATGTTTCTATCTCTCTCTCCCTCTCCGTTCCTCTCTGAAATAAATAAAAGTATATCTTAAAAAATATAATAAAACTAAAACTACAAGCTATTCAGAAATGGGTAAAAACTAGGGCAATATTTTTGGCATGTGTCTGAAATGGTCCTCAGAGGAAAAAATGTATAACTTTAAGTGTCTTTATTAGGAAACAAGAAAGACTTACATAAAGGATAACACAAATAGTAAAAATTTAAAAAAAAAAACAACAACAACCAAAAACCTGCAAGTCCATTCTATTTGTGAAAACAAAGGCAAAAACCCAAATAAAAATATTACCTAAATGAACCCAGAGATTTAGCAAAAGAGCAAACACCCTGACCAAGAAAGGCACATCCCACAAATGTAAGGATGGTGAGCATTAGGAAAAGGGCCACTGTCGCTCACGACATGTATAGATTAAAGGAGAAAACAGCACGTTCTCAAAGAAAGAAATCTGTATGGCAAAAACGCAAGGTGAAAGATAAGTGGCAACTCAGGAAAAAATATTCATAACTCACATTTCAGAAAAAGGACTAATTTCCTGGCAAGTGTGTTCTTATGCGTGTGAAAAGTCAATTCTCAGAAAAGGAAATGCAAATGGCGCTCACACATGTTAAAAAAAAAAAAAAAGAGTGTTTGTGCCACTCATAACTAGAGAAATGCAAATGAAAACTGCCCAGAGAGACCTTGGTTTCTAAATACCATCCTCCGATAAAGAGCACCAGGGCTTCTTGGAGAATTGGCGGTTCTAGGCCTAAGATGGGGAGAATACAAAATGAACCTGAAGCATCTCACAGAGGCAGAAAATAAGGAAATGAAAAAAAAGGGGGGAGGGGAGGGAAGCATGTTAGGTACACATGAGCCCGCCTACTGGCCAAAGATGGAACAACAACCAATAAAATGAAGTCTGATAGTAGTTCATTTTAATCCCAAAAATAAAATAAATAAACTAGTGGAGAAGAACGGAGAATATTCCTTCCACAAGGAACGTGAAAGGAATAGAGCCACCCTCCTCCAATCCACAGCAGGTATTTCATGCTGCCATCATCTGTGACAGGTTCTGGGCTCGGGCTGGTCCCCAGGGAGCTCACAGCCCGTGGTGGGATGGACAGAGGCCCGGGGTCTCCAGCCACCTCAAGCAGGGGCACCCACCAGGTTCTCCTTGCCCTCTCCTGGGCCCTCTCAGTCATTCTGGGCTGCCACCCTATTTTGTTTTGGGTGCCCTTTCAGTTCATGGAGATGTAAAATAAAACACACCCATGTTAAAAGTACTGTTTGATGTGTTTTGAGAAATGTATGTCCCCGAGTAACCACCACTCCTGTCAAAATAAAGCGCATTTCCAGCACCCGAACAGTTCCCTCAAGCCCCGACCCCGGGTACGGACTGATTTCTGTCACGTATTCTAGGATTTCATAAAGGTGGGATCATACAGCATGTACTGTTTTCAGTGTGGCTCCTTTCATTCAACATCATGTCTGCAAAATGCAGCCATATTGTTGCACTCACCAACGATTTATTCCTTTGTATTGCTGAGGTGCTTTCCCTGGAAGGGATGTCCCTCAGTTAGCTTATTCCTTCCCCTGCTGATGAACCGACGGGTGGTTTCTACGTTAAGCTTTTAAAAATAGAGCTGCGGACGGACATTCATGTACAAGCTTCTGTAGAGACCCGTGCTTTCCTCTCTCTTGGGTAAATACCTACAAGAAAAATAGCTGGGTCCCCTGATAGACCTCTGTTTAACTTTTCTTTTTTTAAATCCTCACCTGAGAATATGTTTATTGATTTCAGAGAGAAGAGAAGGGAGAGTGGGAGGGAGAGAGAGAGAGAGAGAGACATTGGTTGCTTCCCCCCAACCAGGGATCGAACTCCAAACCTAGGCATATGCCCTGACTGGGAATCGAACCCACAACCTTTCCGTGCACGGGACGATGCCCAAACAACTGAGCCACACCGGGCAGGGCTGTTTAACTTTTCTTGTTGTTGTTTTAATATATATTGTATTGACTTCAGAGAAGAAGGGAGAGGGAGAGATAGAAACATCAATGATGAGAAAGCATCATTGATTGGATGCCACCTGCACGCCCCCTACTGGGGATCAAGCCCACAACCCAAGCACATGCCCTGACTGGGAATCCAACCCTGACCTCCTGATTCTTAGGTCGACCCTCAACCACTGAGCCACGCCAGCTGGGCCTGTTTAACCTTTATATCAGCAGTGAGTGAAAGTTCCATCTGCCATACATCCTCACCAGCACTTAAATAGTAGCATCCCTTTCTATGAAGCCATTTTAACAGGTGTAGAGCAGTGTCTCCTGGTGCCTTTAATTTGCATTTCTGGATGTTATGGTGTTGAGCATCTTTGCACCCATGTGTTTATTAGATGTCTGTACACTTTTGTTGAATTGTCTGTTTGAATCTTTGGCCCCTTTTACAATCCAGGTTGTTTTCTTATATTGAGTTGCAATTCTGAGCCACGTTTTAATTAACAGAGATGAGAACCAGGTGGTCCTTTGCTCTAACCCCTCCCCTCCCTGGCCTGCTCCCAGGGAATGTGGGGTAAATCCCAAACTCCAGGGCCGGGGCCTGCACAATGTCTCCTCCCGCTGGTCCCTAGCTCAGTCCTTTCTGCCTGGCCGCCCGCTGAACCTGCCCGACATCTATTACCAGCGACCACCTTATTCGGGATTCTCCGGGCACAGTTGGTGTCTACCCACACCCCCACACCCCCACAACCAGCGGGGCTTCCCCTCAGGTCGGGCTCCCAGTTCTGCTGCTGAATGAATACATAGGTAAATGAATGCCTCTTACCTAGCTGGAGAGGTCGGCCGAGTCTTCTCTGAGGACGCATTGCTGCTTTCTGGTCACAGAAGACTAAAGGACTGATCGGATCGGATAACACGGCGCGGAAAGCACTCCCCCCCCCCACCCCACCCCCGCAGAGGGGATAGCGCGTGCAAAGGCCCGGCTGCAGGAGGGAGAGCCTGGTTTGTGTAAGAAACCGCGAGGAAGAGAAGGGGGAGAGGGCAGCGAGAGGTGATGTTTTGCCCTACACCGAGGCCCTGAGCGAGGTGGGGAGCTCCCACGGTTCCCATCTGCTTCTTCGGAACAGCGCAGGGAGGAGACAGGAGTGGCCTGAGGTCCAGCGGAGGCCTTGGTGGCGGTGAGAAGTGGGCGGGGATGGATGGTAGGAGGTGAACGCGTAGGAGGTGAACGTGTAGGAGGTGAACGCGTGTGACCCTCGTGGTGGGACAGAGGCTGAGCGAGAACCAGGCCACC
>NW_006295183.1:1710628-1713729 GCF_000327345.1 Myotis davidii | reverse complement strand
TTCTTCCTTCCCGCTCCCCCCGCCCGGGCCGGCCAGGCCTTTGTCCTCGGGACACGGCGAAAAGCCCCGCACTGGCCGCGGGTGGGCTGGGGGCTGGGCCTGGTCCTCCGTGGAGGGAAGGGGAGGGAGAGACCAGGCAGAGGGGACGCGGGATGAGGGAGGGGCACTGATTACTTAGATCCCCAGCAACTCGGCCTCTGTCTTTATTCCCACTTTGATGACAAGAACGCTGAGGCCGGAGCTTAAGGGGTTTGACAGGTGAGGGCGGGAGCTGCAAGGGCCGCGAGGGGCATGGGGTCAGGAGGAGGAGGATCCTGCCGCCGCTTCAGGAGGCAGACTGTGGTCCTGTCACCTCTGCTGGGCCTGGGGTCAGCCCGGAGGTCAGCCCAGGACCTGCCCAACTCCCAAGTGAGGCCGCAGGACCCCCAGCCCTCACTTCAAGGGGTTGCCTCCTGGTTGGCCACTCCAGCCCCACCCAAGAGATCCATGGGAGCTACTTTCGGGGAGAAGCCTGAGTCCACCATCCACCGAGGGGACCCCAAACCCACCCCACTCAGGCCCCCCAAATAAGTCAAGGGGTAGCTGGCCGGAGCTTAGAGGAGGCCCGGGGCAGAGCTGGGAGTCAGGAATCTGTCTGGGAGTGTCAGGCGTGGGGGGGAGTGAGGGTGGGCACTGAAGTCGCAAAGGGAGCTGCTCCCGGGCACTCGTGACTCCTGTAGTCACCCCTGTCTGCCCCAGGCCCACGCAAGTGGGGAGGCTGGCAGGGGCAGGAAGGGGTGAAGTGGCAACTAGGAATCAGAGAATGAGGAAACAGGAACCTGGAGGGGATCTCCACAGTCAGGCTTGGGGGGGTATGGGCAGGGCAGGAAGGAGAGGGACACAAGAACAGCCCAGCCAAGGGAGTACAGCAGGAGCTGTGGACAGGCCGAGTCCGGGTCCCACACCTTGTCTTCCGGCCGCCTCTGTGCCCTGGGTAACCATCTGTTCACGTTGGACTCAGCCATCCCCAGGGCCACCATGTTCAGTACAGATGCGGGTGCCCTGGGGACTTCCTGGGATTTCTGTAGCTCATTTGTCTGAAGCAGCCTCAGTGCTTCCTGTGAGGCCTCTGGGTGTCCCCTGCAAGGCCCCCTGGGCCCCACTCAGAGCTACTCAGCCATAGACATGTTCAGACCCAGACACCGTGACAGAAACCAGATAAAAGCCAACACCCCCAGGGCAGGGTTGCTTAAGAAAGTCACTGCCAGTCAAGCCAGCCCTGAGTCCAAAATCCTGGTATCCTCTTATTAGCTGCATGACACTGAGCAATCACTTTACCTCTCAGAACCTCAGTCTTCCCGTCTGTAAAGTGGGCTGTAAGCAGCACCTGGCACATGGGCGGTTGCGAGGATCCCAGGAGATCCCACAAGCCTCAGCGGGCACTGGCCCAGGGCACCGCCCCAGCACCTTGGTCTGCTCTGCAGCACACACAGTCTGCAGAACTACTAGGGGCTCGGTGTCCGGCAGCATCAGTTCCCACACATTTGCATGGACAGGGCTGCAGAGAACATTTTCACTCTAGTTCCTCAGTGCTCCTCGCCCAGAGACCAGCGGGACCTGGGGCATCAGTGTCAACACTCCTCTCCTGGGTGTTTATTTCTTATTAGTAGTAAAATTTGCAAATATATTAAAAAGTCAAAGGAGTTATACTCTTAACACTAATATATCTACCACCTACAGTTAACACATTGCTATATTTACTTTATCACATATCTCTCCATCTATCAATCCATTTAAAAATATATATATATATATTTTTTGATTTCAGAGAGGAAGGGAGATAGAGATAGGAATATCAATGAAGAGAGAGAATCATTGATCAGCCATCTCTTGCACACCCCACACGGGATTAAGCCCGCAACCTGGGCATGTTCCCTGATCAAGAATTGAACCGTGACCTCCTAGTTCAGTGGTCGGCAAACTGCGGCTTGGCAAATCGTGGCTCGCGAGCCACATGCGGCTCTTTGGCCCCTTGAGCGTGGCTCTTCCACAAAATACTGCCTCTTCCACAAAATACCGACTTCTGCACATGGGCCACGAAGTTTCAATCGCACGGTCATAGGTCGACGCTCAACCACTGAGCCACACCAGCCGGGCTCCATTTTGTTTTGCAATGAATTTCGAGTAAACTGCAGACATCAGTACATTTCAACTCTAAACACTTCAGCCCCCGAGTCATTACTGAGTTTAAGATTTTACTGTTCTTCAGGCAGATTGCATTCAGTGGAAAGTGCAGATCTTGTGTGTTGGGAGTGAATTTTTGAAATTGGCTCCTGCTGAGTGGGCTGCCTTTGAGGCTGCTTAGGTCTGACTAGCCCGTTGGACATCATCTGGGTCGGGTGAATTCTGCCATAGAGCCTGCTGGGGTGGGGGCGGAGTGAGCAGCCCCAGAGGGTGGCCTCCTGTGGCTGGACACACATAGTAGGCTGGCACTTCCTGATTGGGTCCTGGCAAGGAGCTGGCACGGGGTCAGGACTAAGGGCGATGCCCAGAAACACTGGGGGCATCACAGGTGTGAGCTGGGCCACATGACCAGGTGCTAAACCTGGCAGCTGCAGAACTGAGGGCAGATTGCCTTCCGTTCCTGAGCCTCCTCTATTGCTGACTGGCGGGGGCTCCTAGGGGCACTGGGTGAGGGGCTGTGCAAAGGCTCTGACGTCCCCCTCCCACCCACCCAGGGCCTCTCCTTCATCATCTTTGTCTGCTACGTGGCATCCACAGCGTCCGCCTTCCTCACCGCGCCCCTCCTGGAGTTCCTGCTGGCCCTCTTCTTCCTCTTTGCTGATGCCATGCAGTTGAACGACAAGTGGCAGGGCTTGTGCTGGCCCATGATGGTGAGGGCTGGGGCCCCAAGAGGAGGGAGGTGGCTGCCCTTCTTCAATGCACTGGGACAGCTGTTTGCCGTGGGTTGGAGCCAGGGGGGTAGACCTGGCTTCAGGTGATCTGGGTCCCTCCACTCAGCAGCCATATAACCCCGGTCAGGGCCTCCAGGTCTCTCTGTAAGGCAAGCATGTCAAACTCAAAGGCTAACACGGGCCAAATAAACAAGGTTTAAGTAACAA
>NW_006295183.1:1709665-1710424 GCF_000327345.1 Myotis davidii | reverse complement strand
AAACCTATTTTTTCATGTTCTCCGAAAGCGAAATATTTCCTGTTGCGCACACCAAACAAGTCAGTACAAGACTAATGACGTGGCATCAGCTGCTAAAATATTCGCTGCTAGTATTAGTGGACAGAAACGGTGCGCCGGCGCGTAAGGGAAATGAATGCAGACACGATTATAGTAAACGTTGTAGTTCGTTACTAATGATTATGTATAACAGGATATTGTAAAAATTAAGTTACGAAATTTTAATTAAAACAGTTCTGAGCCACAAAAGTATTCTTTGTGTGCAGGGAGTTTGACATGCTTGCTGTAAGGGAATCCCAGCCTGCAGCCTTGCCCCTGGCCACGAGGTGGCGCTGGTGCTCCCTAGTCTCAGCTACAGGAATTCAAGCCATTTCAGCACGGGCTGGGAACGGGAACTGAGGGCTCGCAGGGTCTACCCAGACCCTCACTCAGCCCTCTGGCAATTCGGCTTGTGTGTGCAGTGGGTCAATGGGTCAGAGAGAAGGGACAGCAAGCCTGCACTTGAACCCTGATCTTTTTGTTTAATAAAGTGAATTTAAAAAAAATTTTATTATTGATTTGAGAGAGAGGAAGGGAGAGAGAAACATTGATGGGCTGCCCTCTCGCACGTGCCCTAACTGGGGATCGAACCCACAACATTTTGGAATATTGGTTGAATGATGCTTCAACCAATTGAGCCCCACCATCAGGGTGAACCCTGGTCTTTTCTTGTTATTGAAAAAAAAATTTTTTTTAATATAT
>NW_006295183.1:1683809-1690031 GCF_000327345.1 Myotis davidii | reverse complement strand
ATAAATGAGTAATCATTAAAATAAAATAGGACATTTTAATAAAAATTAATAATTTTTCTTGAACATTAACTTACCAGACCCTGAATAAGTGCACAAATTAGTAAGCGTAACGCGAATAAACCTATTTTTTCATGTTCTCCGAAAGCGAAATATTTCCTGTTGCGCACACCAAACAAGTCAGTACAAGACTAATGACGTGGCATCAGCTGCTAAAATATTCGCTGCTAGTATTAGTGGACAGAAACGGTGCGCCGGCGCGTAAGGGAAATGAATGCAGACACGATTATAGTAAACGTTGTAGTTCGTTACTAATGATTATGTATAACAGGATATTGTAAAAATTAAGTTACGACGTGTGGGTCCTAGCACACTCCTGCTGGGCAGTGGGTGACAGGACGTGCTTTTCTGAGTTAATGAGAGAAAACATTGATTCTTCCACTGCCCACGAAGGTGGAAAGTGCAGCGGGGAGACATGTGGGGAGTGAGCGAGCTGGTGCTCCCTAGTCTCAGCTACAGGAATTCAAGCCATTTCAGCACGGGCTGGGAACGGGAACTGAGGGCTCGCAGGGTCTACCCAGACCCTCACTCAGCCCTCTGGCAATTCGGCTTGTGTGTGCAGTGGGTCAATGGGTCAGAGAGAAGGGACAGCAAGCCTGCACTTGAACCCTGATCTTTTTGTTTAATAAAGTGAATTTAAAAAAAATTTTATTATTGATTTGAGAGAGAGGAAGGGAGAGAGAAACATTGATGGGCTGCCCTCTCGCACGTGCCCTAACTGGGGATCGAACCCACAACATTTTGGAATATTGGTTGAATGATGCTTCAACCAATTGAGCCCCACCATCAGGGTGGATCAGCTGCCTCCTGCAGATCTCCCACTGGGGATGTGCCCGCAACCCTGGTACATGCCCTTGACCGGAATCGAACCTGGGACCTTTCAGCCGCAGGCCGATGCTCTATCCACTGAGCCAAACCGGTTTCGGTGAAAAAAATTTTTTTTTAATTTTATTGTTGAGAGTATTACATATATCTCCTTCCTCCTTCCCCCGCCCCCCATTGTCCCCTCCCAGCCTGCACCTGCCCCCAACCCCAGCCTTCACCTCCCCCGCCCACACCCCCAAGCCTGGTCTTTTCTTGACTTCATCCCCAGCATTCTTCTGTGTCCCCATTTTCGGGACAAGTAAACAGAAACCATAATTCATAAATGGATCTGCAACAAGTATGTGGCAAAGTGAGGCCCAGGGGCAGGGCAGCCTCAGCTGCTGGCAGCCTGCAAGCGGCACCGGAGCAGGGGGAGGAGTGGCGGTGGGAGGACAGGGTAGGAGCCCCACAGATGCTGGACTCGGGAGCCAGGCATGTGTTCAGGCTGCCAGGCCCACCCCCCTCTGGGAACAGTGGGCTTCCAGCCCTGTTTGTGCTGCCTGGTGTTTTCTGAACCCCTCTCCCCTGCCTAAGCTCCCAGCTGGCCCCTCCTCTGCTGTGCCCCACTCCATGGAGCTCAGGGCAGTGTGACCGCGTCCCTCTCTCCCCAGGACTTCCTACGCTGTGTCACAGCGGCCCTCATCTACTTTGCCATCTCCATCACAGCTGTCGCCAAATACTCTGATGGTGCTGCCAAAGCGGCCGGGGTGAGTAGCTGCCCTACCCCTGAGAGGGGGGTGGCCAGTGATGCCCCCCTCAAGTTCACCCTAGCCCTCCTAAAGTCCCAGATGCTTCTTAGGACACCTGCTTAGCATGGTGCCTGCTTAGGCCTCTTTTTTTTTTTAATATTTCTTTATTGATTTCAGAGAGGAAGGGAGGAGAGAGAGATAGAAACATCAATGATGACAGAGAATCATTGATTGGCTGCCTCCTGCACACCCCCGACTGGGGATCGAGCCCGCAACCCAGGCATGTGCCCTTGGCCAGAATCGAACCTGGGACCCTTCAGTCTGCAGGCTGACACTCTATCCGCTGAGCCAAGCCAGCTAAGGCCCCCCAAAGGCCTCTTATTGGAGATCCACTCTGCCCCAGCTTTGAAAGGGTGTTTGCCAGCCAAATTAACAGCTCCTTTTCCCATTTGTCATTCATGGGAGGGGCCTGTGCCTGCCGATCTGAGCTGCTTGTTCAATCAGATAAGCAGGCGGTGAGGCTGGGGCAGTACCTCTCAGCCTCCTGGGCCAGGGACTCCCGTCCCGCCCACCGTGTCCTCTGTACCCACAGGTGTTCGGCTTCTTTGCCACCATCGTATTTGCCATTGACTTCTACCTGATCTTCAATGACGTGGCCAAATTCCTCAAGCAAGAGGGCTCTGCAGACGAGACCACAGCCCACAAGGAGGAAGGTGGGTGGCCACCCTGCGGGCTGGGGCCCCGCTCTCCCCTGGGGACACTTGACACTCGGCTGGTTTGAGGCTGGAGTAGCAGCGTGCCCCCTCTCCCCACGGGCAGGAAGTGTTTTCACAGCCTGGTTCTTGCATGCCTTCATGCAGCCCTGATCATAAAGCCGGTCCCCTCAGACGAGCACATGGCTCCCCAGGGCCTGAGCCTTTCCAGGAAGGGCAAGCGGAGGGCCAGCCTGGCACCTCCATCTCCCTTCAAGGGTCCCTGAGGAGCCCCCGGGGCAGCCAGTCAGTGGCTTCCGTTCCTGGGCACTGTGCACTGGGCTGCAAAGTGACCAGCGCCCCTGCAGTCTGGCCTGCCCCACGGCTTCAGTGCCAGGGAACCAAGCTGGCTCTCGGCCTTACCCGCAGCGCCCAGGCAAGTTCCAGCTTGTTCTGCTTTTTATCCAAGGAGAGTGCAACGGGCCTTCTGGTCCCTCCAGCCAACCTTCAGCTCAGAATGTTGTGCCATTACCTAATTTTAAAATAAACAGGTTGGGGGGCTTGCAGATTGGGTGGCTGGTTTTCCACCTGTGACCACACAGCCATGCCCTGTTTCTGATCGCAACGGCCAAAAAGAAGTTTCCTGATTTTCTAGTATAATTGAGTTTCTTAGATAAGAAAATGGTTTTCCCCACATTGTCCTGCTAAACTGTGGGGTAGGGTTGGGGTACAGATGTCCTGTCCTGACACCCCAGGTGAGAACAGCTCAGGGAGACTGAGGGCGCATGGAGCCCCAGAGGAAAGGGCATTGGGGCTCCCGCCCGCATTTGGCTGCACCGTGGAGGTGACAGCGGCTGCCTGCGGCGGGTCCCTGGCCCTCAGGCCGAGCAGACCCCACCAGTGGCACCGGCAGCTGCAGGAGGGGCCTGACTGTGCCTCCAGAGACGGCTCCGGGCACCTCCAGCCAGGAGGCTCCTGCCCAGCCTCCTCTTTGCTTTCTTTTCAGAAGAGGATTCCGACTCTGACTCCGACTAAAGGGCTGCCCGGCCCTGGCAGCCCGGGCCACGCGGGCCTTCCCTCCTGCACTTCCCACCGGCTGGCCGGCCGGCCGGCGCGAGGCCTGGGGACCGGGAGTGATGGAGGAAGGCTGTCACTTCTCCAGAGGAGCAGGCCTCCTCCCAGCCCCAAGGTGACGTTTCTGAGCCTACCTAACCGCTCTGCACAGGAGGGCAGCGTGAATGTCCCGCCACTCCTCGTTTCTGGCCCACAGACCGTAAGCCCTTTGACCTCTCTGCCGAAAATAAGCACAAAGGGACAAAGCAGATAGAGCCATTTGACCCGTCACAGGGATATGCATGCCAACGGGGGTGGATAGAGGTAACGGGACGACGGAGGTAAGGCAGAAACCACCAGGGGCCAACCGCCAGCCCCCCAGCCCCAGGGACCTTCATCTGCATTTGGTGCCCCTGCCCACGCCAGGCACTTTGTCGAGAATGATCCTTCCAAGGTTCTTTGGTTCAAGGAGCACCACTTCCTTCATTCTGTAAGCAGGGGGGAAGCTGGCCTTTGCCATGCCTTTACCTGCCTCCTCACACCCCTGGAAACCGTGACTCCTCCAAGGGACAGGACTATTGTGGGTCTAAGACCATTTCAAAGAAAAGCTCGTAAAGCGGCTTACCGGGTCCAAAAGATCAGGGGCCACAGGAAGGGACAGCGTCCGGGGTCGCTGGGCAGGCCCAGCCGGAGCCGCTCTGCCCCGGGGCCCGCCAGCAGCCACAGGCTTGTGGACGCTCGGGACCATGCGCTTCTAGACACCAGAGCAGGTCTCCCAACCACTCACAGGAGGTGAGACGTGCCTTCTGTGTTCTCCTGTGCTGTGTATATATCTTCAGTGGATTTTGTAACTTTATATAATTTTTTTATACAAAAGCAGCTTCTTAAATAGCATTTCCTGTGACCAAGAGGCCTTACGAAATGAGCCAGAGTTCTGGACCCATTTGGGAGCATTTGTAACTTTCGTTCTTCTCTTGCATGTGAATCTCCTCCCCTGAAAAAAAGCCATAATGAATTAAACCAGACTGACTACCTGCATGGAGTGTGTCTGAAGACCTTCCACCCCCAGAGTGATGCCATCCAGTATCAGCGTCGGTGCACGCATGCTCACACACACACGCACGCACACTCCATGCCAGGCACCCACTACGCTCTCAGGCCTGTGCTCTTACTTACTCCTCACACAATCCTGTTTGTAGGCCAGGAAACTGACAGAAGGTTCGATGACTTGCTCAGGTCACCCAGCCCCTTTGAGGAGGCCCAGGGCCTCAGTATTAGGGCACGTCCCACCACACCCCTCAGGCAGCCAGACCTGGAGTCCCCGTGGTTGGGAACTGGTTGCACAAAGGACCTCAGAATTGGAGCCTGAGGGCAGCCTGGCCAGCACTTTGGCCCAGGCCTATGGGAAGGAGCAGGCTTTCTGCCCCGGGTTACACACACACACACACACACACACACACACACACACACACACGTTCTGAGAATGTGTGAACGGTGAATGTGCGGTACTTTTATTATCTATAGAAAAATTAGTGAGATTATTAGATGTTTCCCTTTCTGCAGTGCAGAGGGCATCAGGAGACCAGAGCATTTTTACATGTCCATTTATTAAACAAGAACTCCTTCATGACAATTTAATACAATGTTAGCAGTTAGTGTTGAGAAAATTATTTCCCTCTACATACAAAAATACAGATTTGAACACTATGAAAACAATCAGGACAAGTACCATGAAAAATTGGTCCTTCAAAAGAAAAAGGGGGGACTGAGAGCAATGTGGGGCTTTGCTGTTGGGGACAAACCAACAGGAGCCAAGGCTTTGGGGCCCAAAACCACTCCAAGTGGGCAGAGTCCAGCCCCAGAGCCAGTCAGAGCGGGGGGGTGCCCACCCCAGGGCACCGTGGGCACCCGTGTCGGTTTGAGAAGCCAGGGTGGGCGCTCTGACCAGCCAACAGCATAAACCAGTTTACCACATGGGATCACCTCAGAACACCCCCCAGCTGTGTCTAAACTGTTAAAGGAAATAGGCGTTTACGAAGGAAAGTGTAATGGTTATTAAATTAACATGACTCCCCCAAAGTACCCCTGGGCCAAGTACCAATGAGTGATCACCTAGAGTTACTAGCCATCTGACTTGACTTCCTTTGTTAGAAAAAAATTACATATTCTGGCCCTTCAGAAAGGACAAAAAAGCTACAGTTTTGTTTCAGTAAATCCATTCCTTCATGTTGCAACGGCTCAACTAGTTTCCTCAAGATTTTTCGTGTCCTGCGGGGGTGGGGCAGCAAGAGGGGCATCTAGAGTGTGATCCTGTAGTGATGTCATCAAGCTCCTCAGAGCAGGGAGTCTGTTTTGTTCAGGCCCCAAACCCGACAGGGCCTCGAGCCTACCCAGGTCCACCAACCAATCAGATCCAGTGGAAGGTGAGTCCGGGACCAGCGGGCGGAGGCGGGGGTGTGGGTCCCACAGATGCAAGCAGCAAAGCCAGGCCGGCAAACACCCTCTGGTTCACTAGCCCCGGACAACGGGCCTTTCCACGGGCTTAGCCCCAGAGAAGGGAAGTCAGAGCACCAAGGACGCTGTTCTGTTCTTTCCCAGTGGAACCGTGTTCCTCTCACCGGGGTGAGCAGTGGCTCCCTCGACTGAACAAGGGGTTTAAAAAAATGCCCAGAGAAGATATACTGATTAAGAATTATTTCACAGAAATATACTCTTACTCTCAGACTGTTTAAATAAGCGGAAACAAGACGTGGGGGACGGAGCAGCAGAGGGGAGCTAGGAACAGCCAGGGGTGGTTTTTGTCTTTTTCTTTTCTTAATAATAGTATGTTTACGTGAAAGGTAACAAGCCGCAAAGCACGCACTAAA
>NW_006295183.1:1630788-1673614 GCF_000327345.1 Myotis davidii | reverse complement strand
GAGACGGAGCAGCAGAGGGGAGGGGAGCTAGGAACAGCCAGGGGTGGTTTTTGTCTTTTTCTTTTTAAAAACATAGTAAGTTTACGGGGAAAATGGCCAACCGCAAAACCAGCACTGCTGAAAGCAACATTAAAAGGACACAATCTAAAATCATGCTACAAAAATAGTGTTATCTGGTTTAACTAAATGTACATCTTTCTTTCAATTCCATGATTAACAAGTGTTTACGTGACCGACACACGGAAGGCACCAAGGTGAAGTGATTATTATTTGTCTTAAACTATACAAAGACAATTGTCTACCTTGGGGGGGGCAGGGGACAGTCATACCTGTAATAAATTAGTTAAGTGTTTTTGCCATGGGTTCCTGAACCCCTACAAATTGCAACATATACAAATAGTTTTGATCCCTAGCGTTCTCTTAGAGGAAACCACATCAAAAGTCAGGTTATGAAAAGCACTGGCTTTATCCGCACACACCATTTCATTCTGAGATAGGATCTGAAGACTCATTTTTAAGTGGGTTTATGGGGTGAAAGAGTTGGAAGCAGGTGGCCCCTCTGAGGGGCTGGGCCAGCTTGGGGGACCTGCCAGGCCTCCTGTCCTCAGAGTCAGCCTCCCCCAGCCCGTGGGCCAGCCAGTTCTCCCTTCAAACCCCGAACATGCGCCTGCCTCACTTCTGCAGAGATGGGAACAGAGTCTTGAAACTCGCAAATCGATTCTGGAAAAGGCAGGGAAGCAAAATGGCCCACAGAGGGAGGCAGCCCCAGCGAGACCTGGCCCTGCCTGGCATGGGCACCAGGTCCCCACACAGGCCTTACCGCCTGGCCTTCCCTTCAGTGGCTTTTCTAATAAAAGGAGGTGCTTCCTACTGGGTTTCAGATTATTACGGAATCAACTATGTCACACCTTCTCTCCTCTGAGGCACACGTAGGAAAAGCAGCTTTGGGCCTCACACTAATCCCACCAGCATAGGTCATCTGAGACAATTTCCTCCGCTAGCTGAGAACCATAGAAGTGCTGATAGCTCACTAGAGCCCAGGCTATTAACCCTTCATGAAGGCCCCCAGCCTGTGTGTGTAACCACTCCGGGGTGTCTGAACTAAAGTCTTGGCATCAAAAATGTAGACAATTTTGCTCAGTGGATAGAGCATCGGCCTGCAGACTGAAGGGTCTCAGGTTTGATTCCTGTCAAGGGCACATGCCTCGATTGCAGGCTCAATACCTGGCCCTGGTCAGACACGTGCAGGGGGCAACCAATCGATGTGTCTCTCTTACATCGATGTTTCTCTCTCTGTGTCTCTCCCCCTCCCTTCCACTCTCTAAAAATCAATGGGGGGAAAAATATCCTCAACTGAGGATTAATAACAACAAAAAGTAGACAACAAACTAACCCTATGAAAAAGATAGACTAATCAAGGATCCATAATATAAACTTTATTCTAGGCAAACTGCCATTGATTCATTCAAACGTGGTGGGCTTGTGGGCAACTTTTCTTTACTCTTATGCCTATGGAATAAGATAAACTAGGGGAAAAAATCACCCAGGTTGAGAAATTATATCTAAATGGAGTAAGAATATAGACTAGACCAAAAAAGGGAAAATCTATCGGGCCCACTGCTCTGTTTCAGGCCAGGGGTGGATAAGTGCTATTCACTGGTGTGCGAACAAGTCAAACAGAACATTTGCTTTCAGAATACAGTTCTAGATCTAACAGAATGTGAGGGTATTTTCTTTCAGAGACAGTTTCGAAATGAAAGAAATGTAAAGGTCCAAATATTTCAGATTACCTTCTCAACCAGACGTCCTTATGATTTCAGCGCTGTCTGATAAGGGAAGAAACACGCGGTTTTGTAAAGCGCTGGGAAGCTTACAGGGCAGTGTTCGGTCTGAGTCCGCTCTAAGGTGGCCCCGAAACCAGAATCCGTCACCCTGCCAGACCTGCGCGTTCCCAAACACCGCCCAGGGCCCCTCCGGGCGCCAAGGCACGTGGGCCCTACGTCCAGCTCTGGAATCAAGCTGATTCCAGAACAAGGCCTCGCTTTCCCAAAGACAAGGGGAGGGGAAGGTAGCTAAGCAAGTCCATCTTTTCAAGACTTCGTGGGTCGGTCACCAGTCTAGTGTTACCAACAGCCCCACAGCAGACAGAGCCTGGCCGAAGGGGCCCCTCCTCTCACCTCTCAGACCTGCCCCAGCTCCCACCTCACCAGCCTCTCACCCTTCTGGTCCTAAAAGTGGGTGCTGATAAAACAAGTAAGACGTGGGGAAGAGAGAACCCTGGGTTCTGCAAACTTCGCTGAGAAATAAAAAAGTGGCTGGAGAGCTCATTTGCTCGCGAGAATCAATCGGCGGCAGCCCTCACCCTAAGAGAGTGTTTGTACCTTTTACTACCTGTTCAATGCCGTCATTTTCCTATAAATGAGATACGGAGAAAATGAGAACCAGGCCATCGCACAGTGACTTCCTGCTGCTTTGTTGTGAACAGGGATGGCCCCCGTGGAACCACATAAGCTGCCACTGCCTCCCAGAGTCACTGTTAGCCACGTGTGTCTCCACGCCCTACTCACCCGTTAGGATGGATTCTAAGAACCACCCACAGAACATCTCGCACAGCCGGACGTTAGACCCCGGATCACTCCTTAAACACACGCAGAGGGTTCTTCCCAATCGGTGCGGGTGCCTGTAAGGAAGGGTGAGGCTGGGCCACACACAGGACACGAGAAATGGGAGGGGGGGGGGAGATGACATTCAAGGCACACTCATTGCAAGCAGAATTCACAGACACATGCAGACAGAAGACAACTTACTCTCCTCCGAGACCAGCTATGGCTTAACCCCAAGTCTGAATTAAAGAAACCTTCAAGGTAGATGAAGCTGCCTGCTTTAAAAAGGCAGTAATGCCCTGGCTGGTGTGGCTCAGTTGGTTGGAATGATGTGCCGTACACTGAAGGTTGGGCAGGTTCAATTCCCGGTCAGAGCACATACCGGGTTGCGGGTTCTATCCCCGGTCGGGGTGTGTATGGATGTTTCTCTCGCATCGATGTTTCTCTCTCACCTCCCCCTCTCTAAAATCCATGGAAAACATATCCTCAGGTAAGAAATGAAAAAATAAGAGTAGGAATGTCTTCAGCTGAGTCACAAAGCTCTCATCAGAAGCCTTCCAGCACAGGGTGGTCAGACACACTCCATAGCCACCCAGGGGCTTAAGCGTTCCTACCAGGGGACAGTAATGGTACCCAAAGGGCCATGAGTGTTGTCCACCTCCCCAAGCCAAGCCCTCGGAGCCACGCCGGGCCCTCACTGTCTTCCCTGTGGCCAGGCTGGGCTCTGCTGATGCCAGCCCTTCAGTTCAGGTTGCCAAGGAAGACATGGATAAATATTGGGACTGGGCAGGTTACTACATTCTTGCCTTTTTCTAGGCAAAGGTAATCTCTCAAATATATTTTTATTGATTTCAGAGAGGAAGGGAGAGAGAGATAGAAACATCAATGATGAGAGAGAATCATTGACTGGCTGCCTTCTGCACAGCCCCCACACTGGGGACTGAGCCCGAAACCCAGGCATGTACCCTGACCGGGAATCAAACCCGAGACCTCCTAGTTCATAGGTTGATGCTCAACCACTGAGCCATTCATGCCGGGTTCTTATGAGATTTTAACCTATAAATGCCTTGGTCCTTCCCCAGCTTTGTATGGAGCCAAGTGCCTTTGCGCTTTCATGATTGCAATCTCTCTGTATGAAAGGGAGAAGGTATTTCCTTTCAGGCCTTCATTCAGTATAAAGGGAAGATAAAGGAGAATCAGAGAGAAAAAATACCACATCCACCAAATCCGAGCCAAGATAAACTTTCTCTGAAGACGTCAGTGTTTGCATCCATCTAAAACCACCAAATGCTTGAGGGTTTCAACCATACAGTCGCTAGGAACAAATTCAAATGCACAGAGCAACTGTAGCTCTCTTCAGGTTTGGCACAGACCATGAAAGCCATTATCATCCCACCAGAAAATTGAGAAACACTAAGACTGCCTCAGTCTGAAAACACCCCAAAACAAACTGACAGTGACCCATATTGAAACTATTAAATGCAAAAACACGCTTCCTTTAATTTGCCAAAAAAAAAGAAGTGCCACAGGCCCCCCGAAATCTAGATGGTCTTGTTTGGACAGAGGCAATGTAAGAGGAACGCAGGCGTCTTTACATTCACCTGGACAAGCACATACCCCTTCACACCTTCGCACCTCCACACTGCCACAGGTGACGAGACGGTGCATCACACCAGCTAGAGAGCTCATTAAATAGAAAGAAATATATTTACAAACTCCATGGGAGAGCCTCATGGCACAAAGGATATTAAATAGTTACAGGGACATAAATTATTCCAAAGATTCTAACACTAAGATGCACGTTAACTCCTAACTCGCTCTGTGGCCCTCGGTGTCATCACTCTTCCTCATCATCCGCCGTCACAGTGTCCGAGGCTGCAGATTGGCGTCTTGCAGCCGACGGCACAGCCCAGGAGGCCAGGAGGCTCCTTTCCCCGGATGGTAAACTGGTCCCATGCAAGTGACTTGGGAAAACTTGGGCAGCAATCCTGCCTGAATGGTATTCTTTTCTTCAATCTCACTTCAAAGGCAGCTTTTTATTGAGGCCAAGAAACATGATTCCCAGCAGATTTCTGATAACGTACAGGGTGGTCCTTCCAAGTGGGCCCCATTTAATGCCAGGCCGAGTCTTTGTGACCCCCTTTTTAAATGGAACTCACAGAGTGAGATAAGCCCAATTTTGATTAGGCATACACACTCAACAAATGCAAAATAAATACATAAAATGAACAGATAAAACCCAGATGTTAGAATCTCCTCAAAAAATCACTATATAGAATAGGTTCAAAGTGTGTGAAGCGTGACCTGTACTGCCTCAGGACAGACACGGAGAGAGGGCTCCATCAGGCCCTCTGGGCAGCGCGCCCCGCTGTGACCAGGCCTGGCTGCTCTCTGGGGGAGCAGAGGGAGGTGAGTTACCCCCAGACCAGCTGGGTCTGCACCCGCAGCCATGGCCCCTGAAGCAGACAAGGGGCTTGCACACGTGACCTGGACCGGTGCCCAGGGCAGGAACTGCAGCAGAACTCAGATTGTACCGAGTGTTCAGTTCAGGGAGCTGACCCCTAACCCCGCCCCCTCAGAGACAGCATAGTACCATTTCCGAGGCATCCCCAGCCACCTGATCAATCCCCCAGCGCTGCTCTTTCTCTCCTCCCGCCACCCCCGAAGACATACCCCTGTTCTCTCTCATCACACAGAACGCTGCCAAGGCTGGATCGCTCGCTAGCACAAGCTCCTGGGGGTTCTCCGAGTTACTGCGAGATCTTCCCACTTTCCCACCAGCAGTAACTGTTTTTTCCTTGGTGAGAGCTAATCACAAAACATTAGAGCTAGAGTGAGATTTGTAAACATTAAAAACAGCTCAGAGTGAAAACCTGACAAGTTAAAACAATTTTCCCATAAAAGGTACAATTAATCTCCAACAGGAAGAAAAAGACAACAACACTACAGCATCACAGGGGCTCATTTAACTCCTTCACCACAATAATCTTCACTTTATCAAGAATCAGTTCAAAAATCTGACAGACCTAGATTTCTTCCCAACAACCTCCAAGATGTATGATCATAGTTAGGGCCCTGGAAAGCTTCAATTCATTCGTGCTTCTCAAATATCAATGGAAGGATGTCATGGTGCAAATTCAAGTATTTTCGAATCCTAGACAAGTCTACACGGAATCACTTTAGAGCTCTTCTCAGGTCACGGAAGTGTGCACGTATCTAAAACAAAGGGGTGTCCCCACCTGCGGTCCAAACGGGCAAGTGTCTGGCTGGCGGGATGGACTGCGTTTCTTTCCTGGATTTTACCTGTGGAGGTAAAATGATAGGAAATCTGCAACGCAGCCTCAAAGCATTAAGGGTAGTCAGGAGAGCGAAAAACAAGATGGTCCCCATATTCCTGGAGGAGAATCTGGGATTCAGGGAGGTGATTCATTTGAGCAAGAATCGAGTGTTTTCTCAGCAGGTGGGAAGTGAAAGGTAACCCTCCTGCATGTCAACAGTCCTGTGAGCTGTACCAAGGGGACACCAGCTTTGCCCATCCCCAGGAAGTCCAGCCCCAGCCCAGCGCTCCGCCAGCACACCCAGCACTGCAACCCTCAGTGCCATGCGTGGCTGCCGGGCCTGTGCTGGCTGTCTCAACGCCCGGGGCATGGAAGACAAGCAGTAGGGGGCATCCTAGCAGCAAAGACTAACGCTGATGGAGCGCACTATGGGGGCTGCCCAGGAATCACTGCTCACGGACTGTTCCAGCCTTGTACCTTCCTTCCTTGACTTCCCCCCTCGTGGCGGCCCCCATTTAATCCAAAGTCTTGACTTGTCACAAATGCATATGACAGGGTGGCTCAGTCAGATGGGGAGGAAGCCCGTGCTCAGGGCCGGTGGAGACCTAAAGTGGACATGGCAGCCAAGGAGGCCGGCTGCTCCCACAGCCACCAAACGCTGGAGAACCCATAGAGTCTCTCCCGCCCACTTCTGTCTACACAGCAGGGTGCAGGGGCTCTCGGCCTCACATACCTGCTAACAGGGCCACTCTGGGGGGGGCGGGGGACCTTTCCCAAAATGAACTTTACCAAAGAGGACAAAATTCAGCTTAAACACATGAGAATCTGTCGTGACGAGGGAAAGAAAACTTGATTGAAAGGACGGGCACGAGGATGAGGGAGGACCCTGCTGGGCCCTCATGTGTCCAGGCGCTGGATCTCCGGGCGCCCATCCACGTCCCGGGACTCGGTGCGGGCTCGGATGTAGTCATTGGCGCTCTGCTGGTGGATGCTGACTCTCCATTTCTGCACGGCCAGGAATGTGTTCACCGCATACACCGCTGTTGCCAAGAAGCCAAATATCTACGAGAAACAGGCATGGATAGTCCTCAGACACATCAGCAGTCTACGAGGTGTCTGGGCAGGACCCTGAGCGGCTTACAGCTATGCCCCCAACACCTGGCCCGGCTAAATGTTTAGCTGTCAGACCGTGGCCAAATCTATAGTCATGTGACCCACAGAAGTCCTCCCTGACCTGAAGACAGCCTAAGGTTTCACACAAAGTATTTTGGATCTTTCTTTTTTATTACAAAAATGCCTTTTGCCCAGCCGGTGTGGCTCAGTGGTTGAGCATCAACCTATGAACCAGGAAGTCATGGTTCGATACCCAGTTAGGGTACATGCCTGGGTTGTAGGCTCGATCCCCAGTAGAGGGTATGTAGGAGGCAGCTGACCGGATGATTCTCTCTCATCATTAATGTTTCTATCTCTCCCTCTCCTTTCCTCTCTCTGAAACCAATAAAAACATACTTAAAATCAATTAAAAAAATTTTAATGACTCTTTTACAGCACCTTCATGGTCACTGGTCCCAGATGAGAAAATACATGTAGACAAAATCCCATGCACACAAAAAATCAGGGGCTCAAGTATAATAACAACTCAAGCCATAAGGCCTGACATTCTTGGAATGTGCTCTGCATTTCTGTATTGTTCTGTATTTACAAAGAATATGTAGCGTTTTTGTAATGGGGGGGATTAAAAGGTTCCTGAAAAATATTAAACGAGCTGCTCTCCCAGGTGTCACTCAGTAGATTCATCAGTTGTTATTAACTAAGCCAAACCTGCTGCTTCTCACCCTGGAGCTGCCCAGGTGACAGGCAGCTGGAGAGCAGGTGGGGGTTCGAGGGCTGTGCTTTGCACAGAGACAGTTTGGTTCCCACCCCACCCCCCAGGGCACTCTACCCTGAAGAGCAAAAATGTCATCTGACTACTAAGACCGCCACACCAGCCAGTAAGGCTTGATAAAGCAACACCACTAACAGACAGACATCCAGGGTCCTGGCGGAAACAGTCTAGAGCAGTGGCTCTCAAACCTGAGTGTGCCCCTGAATCGCTGGAGGCAGGTTAAAACACATTTCTGATTCAGTAGCTCTGGGGGAGCCCGAGAATGGCATTTCTAACAAATTTCTGGGTGATGCTGAGGCTGCTGTTCCGGGAACCACACTTTGAGAACCATAGCCCTGAAGGGACTGGGACCTCCATTGGCCCAATAACAATTTCATTAGCAAAGAAAAAGCTAAAGGATAATGAGTAGGACACATATTAGGAGACAGAGGAGAGCAAGTCACAAGAAGTACACAAATCAGCCCGTGTTTTAACCACCTGGGTTCACCTACCACGGCAGCAATTTCTGCTCCGGCTTTGTGGTTTAAAGCAGCCAATACAATGGAAGCAATAAAGAAAAAGAAAGTGCTGAGTCCAGTGTTGACCAAATCCTAAAGAAAAAGATAAATAAAATCACTTGAAAAGAAGCATCTCATGCTTTGCCCTGAAAGCCATTGAGGAACTTTCAAAACAAGCACAACACCCAGCCTCTGTGCTGGCTCCACAGTTTCGCCTCAATGGCCCGGGGGTGTTGGTTATACAAGGAAGGCAGACACCGTAACAGTGTCTGATGCTACTGGATAAACCACCACAGCAAAACCCACGTCACCATTTCTCAATGACTTATTACAGAAACCTGACCTGCTGACCTATCGAGGACGTGCACACTAATGGCCACTTCGAGTCCTATTGCTGTCTTTTAAAAACTCACTCAAATCATCCTGGCATGTGGAAGCTTTTCTGCAGACATGTTTTCATTTCTCTTGCGTGATCACATGGTTTTATTTATTCTATTTTAATATCTTTATCTTCCAGTTTTTCTATAACAACCTCTTATCACTTGCACAGTTTAAAAAGCTTAAAACCGGAGTACTGCTGCTTGAGCTCCTTGGCCATGAAATAAAACCAAGGCTCTTACTGTGTGTTGTTCCACCTAGGGGCATATCCAGGCATGCCCCCAGATGTGGATTAGGGGGTGGGGAGGGGGGATATTAGTAAACATTGGTATTAAATTTTTTAAAAATGCTTTTAATGGGCCCTGGCTGGTTTGGCTTAGTGGATAGAACATCCGCCTAAGGACTTAAGGGTCCTAGGTTCGATTCCGGTCAAGGGCCCATGCCCAGGTTGCAGGCTTGATCCCTAGTAGAGGCTGTGCAGGAGACAGCCAGTCAATGATTCACTCTCATCACTGATGTTTCTAGCTCTCTCTCTTTCACCCTTCCTCTCTGAAATCAATAAAGATATAACAATAATAAAATAAAATACTTTCAATGGGCTGTGTACTCTATAAGATGCATGTTTTCCAGTTTGCCACAGCTGTCCCCACTCCCTGCAGTCTCATAACCAGCCACTCTGTTTCCTGTTTGGCCCCTGAAACACCACAGCTGCCGCCCTCCTATGCTAACAGAAGCAAAGGAAGGTCACCCTCACATACACATGTTTCCAAGTCCCTCCTCCAGTAACACACCAGTAAGTACAGGTGTGAGCCCAAGTAACTCCAATAACAGATCAAGGGGATCTGGTCTAGAGGGTGCTAACTCCAGGCCTATTGGCCATATCTGGCCCACAAATAGGTTTGATTTGTACAGTGTTCAAAACAAATTTGAACAAGCTAGTATTTATAAGATCAGAGGTCTACACATAAAAACTAACATCTAAAACAAAACAACTATAAAACCTACAGAGCTTGCCTTTGGGGGGAGGTTTATGAGGTTCTCTCTGCTATCTGTTTACTACGCTATCAATTTAGATCACAACTCTGTAAGCATTTTCCTGTGGATAACACAAACTTTATCTTAAAAATAGTTGAGACATTAAAACCTGTCATAAAAACTCAGACAAAATGCCTCCACTATCTTGAGGTTTTGGAGTTTAAATTTAAATCACATTTTTCTCAGTGTCCAATGCTGAGACAAAACCGAGTCTTCAACTGACATCAACTTTCCTGGGTCAGCTCTGCTCTTATTTTTCCTCCTAAAAGAGTCTGAACAACACAGAGAGCCTCCTGTCGGAAGACCCTCTCCTCTGAACACCCCACAGGATCACCTGGGAGTGGCCCTGCGAGGCAAGGTGACCAGCTCCGGCCTCCTCCCCACCTCCCTCACAGGGGCCACACTTCCATGGTGCTGCACCAGCCGAGAGGTGCTCTCCTGAGGCAGCTGGTCTCAGCGTCCTCCCCTCCTCTGCTGCCCTCTTAGAAGCTGTGGGGCCCACGGGGTCTTCCTCCCACAGGCCCAGAGGCTGAGGCAGCTGACTGCTTTCCTGTGTTTCCCTGAACGATTCCCTCTGAGCTCCGGCACATGCTCACTTGCAGAGAAATACCAAGAAAACCAAGTGCTATTAAGTTTCCCCTCGTTTAGCACAGTAAAGACAAGTAACACACGTCCAGGAAAAGGGGCCTGGGAGTGACCAGCCAGGAGCTTCCCATGCTGATTGGAGGGCAAGGCTGTCAATCAGGGTTAAGAACCCAAACCACAGGGAGAAGAGGACACATTTCCAGTCAAGACTGATCAAACACCACCCTTCCTTCCAGTCCTCCCAGTTGCTTTGAATGTGCTAATATCCTCAGGCCTTGCAAGTTATTGCCATTTTCATTCATAGTTTCAATTCTTCCCGAATCAATACTTTTATAAATGGCTTTTGGGTCCGGTGTGAAAAATATGCAAAGATGCATTAATTCTATTTTCTCTTTCCCATATTCTGTACACATATCAACATCACTAATCTCAGAAGATCATGAAATTGAAATGATATCTTCAAAGAGGTCAAAACAATTGTTAGGATGTTTCTGCCATTAGTGAAGATTCCATTTAAGTTGTAGTTTTATTCAACTCAGGAAAGAAATGTAACATTTCACAGCTGAATGACAGTGGAATATTTCAGTACCGCAATGAACTGGAACCAAACACGACATGGAGCGGTTCCCACTCTCCCTGGAGCCAAGCAGCAGCCGATCCTTTCACAGTTGGAGGGCGGTGACTTGTACTCACCGTCAGGTTCCAGTTGATCTGGGGGATCCTCATGTGAAGGTTGAGACTGAACAGAATCAGCAAGACTCCAGTCACCACAAACGCACTGCAGCTCACAAACTCAAAAAAGTAGAGGCCTTCACACGGGGAGCATTCCATGATGGTCTCTATGCAGATGAACGCAATCAGGGCCAAGATCTAGGAAGAAGATTGGAAACACATCATGTGTCTGTAGGTTTAGTACACATCCGGGGACACAGGTGCCTCCCACATTTAAATAAAACCCACCGCCGCCACCATATGCAGCCACAGAGTTTCCCTCTGGGGACGGCAGTTATCACTGTCAGGAGTATGACCTGGTTCAATTCTTACGTGAGGATGTAAAGGTATAGAGCCGTTATCAAATTCCTCGTGTGGACAGCTAAGCCCCACCACAGTACACCGAATCCAGTCTGTGACGGTGTAGCCCTTGCGAAGAAGCAGAAAGGAATGTCTCTGTGATTTTTTTTTTTTTACTAGTAGTTCTATCTCTGCCATGAGTAAGTGGACACAGTCTACACAGGTTTCTAATTTATAGTCTCTACTCTAAAAAGGAGGCCCATTTAGTTAATTCATGAGCTACGGTTTTTAAAAGTTTATCATTGGACTGGATCACAAAAAGATAGACTGGCAGTTGATAAAAATCATTGTTAAATATATTAATAATAGAATCAATTTCTTTCTGAAGGATCAAAGTTACATTTTAGCAATATGTCCCAAGAGTTTGGAGACCATCATAAAGTCAAATAGATATCATTGGAAATTACCAGGTGAACTTTGGAAGGGAGAATTCAGGAAAAGGAGGAAGCCCACACCAAGACTGAGTTAATGGCTCTGGATCAAAGAAAGGCATGGAGTTCTCACACCTAAAACCAGATCGGAGTGAGCTCCTAGCCTCTACTTCACCTCTTTAACCAAGCACTTCACAACCTACCTTATGTCAAGCCTACACCAGTTTCCAGTCTAGACCTCACCTCAAAGGTCAAGGATGTACAGGGAGGCAGCTCGGTGGTTCCAGATCTGTCCTTCGAGCCAAGGCATCAGCCTCACCAGGAAGCTTGTTAGAAATGCAAAACCTCTACTTCCCCCTTCCTTAACCAAGAGTCAGAATCTGCATTTTCTACAAGATCCTCAGATGATTCAAGCATGGGAAGCACATGCTGTTCTGGGGCCCTTCTCCACCTACTGTAGACCCACTCGTGCCTTTCAATGCTCTACTCAATGCCACCTCCTCCCCGTGCCTTCCCTGATTGTGTCTCTCGTTGCCAGACATTATCTGATTCCACCCCCTCTCAGGAAAGCTTGCTCCTCTGTAATTGAATTCTACCTTTCTTATGCTTACCACCAGAGGCCCGGTGCACGAAATTCATGCATATGGTATGGGGGGGCGGGGAGTCTCTCAGCATGGCCTGTGCCCTCTTGCAGTCCAGGAGCCCTTGGGGGATGTCTGACTGGCAGCTTAGGGAGAAGGCCTAAGCCGGCAGTCGGATATCCTTAGCGCTGCCATGGAGGCGGGAGAGGCTCCCGCCACTGCCCCTGCACTCACCAGCCATAAGCCCAGCTTCTGACCACCTGGGGACAGCTCCTGTGTTGAGCATCTGCCCTCTGGTGGTCAGTGTGCATCATAGCGACCAGTCATGCTGCCGTTTGGTCTATTTGCATATTAGCCTTTTATTATATAGGATTATGTCTCCTGAGCTTTCTAAGGATACAACCAGTCCATCTCTCTCTACTCCCAAGATACTAAGCAAAATAATTTGCACATAGCCAACAAATGGGGGCTCAAAGAGCCACTAAAAACCCATAAAACAATTCCTGGAGTACTTGCTAGCATCCCTACAGAAAAGGAAGGGTAGCTCTGCTTTTTCCACTGCCAATACTTTCACAGAAAAAGACACCTTTTTCTAACAATATGTGGTATTTTCACATTTCTATTATAATCAGCACATTAAAGATATGGGTGTTTAAGCACACACTTTGTGCTTTTCCTAACGGTTCCTTATTATCTACAGAACCATAGACGTTAATTCTCCACCTGAATTACATGCCTGACTTGCAGGCAATTCACAAAGAAATAGTTCATATAAGGGAAACTCCTAAACTTTTTTTTACCCCTGTAATTGGATCTAGCAATCTTGGGCAAGAAATAACACACTATACTGATGAGTTACAAATGTTTCTGGTATGCTAACTTCAACCATATTTGTGTGGGAAGGTAACACCTACATTCTTAAATATTAAAATGAAAATGGTTTCAAGAATATGCAAATCTAACAGTCCCTTCAACATAGCAGTGAACAAAACATAGAATTCCCTGCTCCTTAGCTCATATTCCAAAGGAGAGGTTTTTAAAAATTAAACCCTGGCTCAGTTGGCTGAGCATCATCCCATGCACCAGGAGACTGCTGGTTTGATTCTGGTCAGGGCACATGCCCGGATTGCGGGCTAACACCCCAGTAGGGGGCGCGCAGGAGACAGCCAATCAATGTTTCTCATCAATGTTTCTCTCTCTCTCTCTCTCTCTCTCTCTCTCTCTCTCTCTCTCTCTCTCTCTCTCTCCCTCTCCCTCTCTCTCTCTCTCTCTCCCTCCTTCCCTCCCTCCCTCTCTTCCTCTCTCTCTCTAAAAAAAATCAATTAAAAAGCATATAAAAAATAGCTGACAAATAAATTGATATTAAAAAGCTGTCAGATTTCCACAACTGCAGCTAAGTATGATTGGCAGCATCAAAAAGTAGGAAGGGAGGGGTGGGGGTTGGCTGATTAAGTTACTAAAAAACATTTAAAAATTTTCTAGCCCATGTTGTATCAACTGTCAGGCCCTTTCTGGAGGGCTTTTGTAATGAACAGTATCACTCACCAATACAGAGTGGCAGGCACACAGTGGGGTTGGAGATTTGAGCCATGAGATTTTCCCAAGGCAGATTTATCCGCGAGATGATGAATGAAGCTGCAGAGCTTCTGAACTCAGCACTCACCACTCAACCTTGACTATCTCCACTCCTTTGCCAGGTGGTGATGGAACAGAATAAGCATTTTGGAGATTCAGCAAATTAAAAGCTGAGTGAGGGGTACGTTAAATTGGGGTTTCGCTTTCACTCTCATGCATATGGTTACTATAGCTTTCCCACTGTAAGAATGGCTTCCAGATATGCTTTGATCTGACATCATAATGAAGAAACAGGCCCTAAAATTCACAAGATAAGTGGGTCCCACAATGCCACAGAAGCATGTCGGTGGTGAAGGAGAAACAGGGTTTGAAACGTATGGAGCCAGAAGCTAATCTATGGAGAATTCTTCAGATCATCAAATGCGAGATACTGAAAGTGGACAATTGTGATTTCATCGGTCTCTAAATGGAAGTTGTGCCCTATCAGGAATATATTCAATGCAGTACTACAGTTATAAACACACTCGACACTGTCTCTCTTTTGTTGGGAATCACATAAAATAAAATTTATTAGAATTCCAGGGTCTGTAGGGCAGAAACCTGTGGCAATACTACAAAGAGCGAGTACATATGTGTAGGAGATTACAGTTCATGCCTCCCAGTGTGTCAGTTCACATCCTGACATACCTGACAAATCTTGAACTGACAAGGTCCCACAATCCCAAAGCAAATGCCACATAAAATTCTCCAACGCATTGAAACAGCCTGAAGAAACGAATGTTCCAGTGACGGCCTCCTACACATATTCATCAGAACGTCGATGTACATAGTATAAGAGCATATTGATCATAAAATGATGATGCGTGATACAATGCAGTGGCAATCTAAAATCTGAATTGTTCAGACATACATCTACTAGTACATTTCAGATTAACTTTGTATACTTTTCAGAAGTAAGTGACCATACTAAAGTTCAAAAATGATCCATCTAAGTGGAGGCAAAAACAGAAGGGGAACACTTTTTAAATTTGTAATTTAATGTGTTTCTCATTCTAAATACGCACTGTTGTACCTAGCTTTATATCTTTAATTTTGTATCTTCATCCTTAAAGTGGGCCTCCAAATCATCTGTGTCTCAAGCCGCTCTAAACCTGATCTACTTCCGAGTTTAGGCAACGAAAGGTGAGTGGATGAGACATCTGTTATTTCTGGCAGCAGCCTTTAGGAACCATGAACAGTTTCACCACACACATACACACACACACACACACACACACACAGCCCCAGCAGCCAGCAATGTTCCAGGTGGGGGTGGGTGGCTCTGTGTGAGGCTGATGGGCAACCTGCTTACCACCACCTGGGAGACTGTAACATGAGTAAAAGGAAACGTCCCTTGTGTTAAACCTTGAGATTTCAAGTTTGTTACTAAGCATAATCCAGTTCATGTGACTAGAAAGGCATAATGTTAATTTGCACATGCCCTGATATCTAATACAAAACTACAAATTTACAGGATGAATATGTTACCATCCCCCTCACTCTTAAAGACACCGGATTGAAATGGTTTTACAGACAAACTCTTACCAGATTGTCAGGGTAAAGACATCAACTATGTTACTTAAACTCTTTTAAAACAAACAAACAAAACAATCGGAATTTCAATATATATCTATGTGGTTAGGATTGTAAATAGACTTTTTAAAAATACAGGCCTCGCAATAACCGGTTTGGCTCAGTGGGTAGAGCGTCGGCCTGGGACTGAAGGGTCCCAGGTTCAATTCCAGTCATGGGCATGTGCCTTGGTTGTGGGCACATCCCCAGTAAGGGGCATGCAGGAGGCAACCTATCGATGTTTCTCTCTCATCCATGTTTTTAACTCTCTATCCCTCTCCCTTCCTCTCTATAAAAAAAAATCAATAAAATATATTTTTTAAAAAATACAGGCTTCTTTAATTTTTCAAAATTTCTACAATAAATGTGTATTTTTATTTTAAAAGTTAAATATCACATGTATAAACACTTTTGAAACATCCAGGTTTATTATGAATTAAATGTTAGTGCACTCTAAGAATCAATTCTTATTTGCTTTGAAACCATTCAAGAATATTTTTAAATGACAAAAACTTTAATGGAAAATGAAAGTCACCCTGCAAGTCCATGTAGGTCCTTTTATCAAAGAATTCATCATCCCTAAAGCCTCCCTGATAGCGCACAATCCTATTTACTGGCCGCCACAACACTGAAAAGGCAGGAAGTGGGCACAGAACAGCCTCAAGACGGGCACATGATAAAAAGGGCACTCTTACCCTCACTAATGTAATGGGAAGGACCATAGCCCAGGTCCCTAATACCCATGAAGACCTCTTCGAAGGTTAGACAAGATCCTAACTATATCCCTGGCCCATCACCAAATTAACAGTTCGAAAAGGCCTCACAGTACATAACCTGTTTGCCTTTATTGGATGTGTAGATTATGTTACTGAGCATAGAAATTTTTCTTTTCCCTCAGCACACCTGTTAACACTACAACATGGTGTTGGGGAGGGGGGGTGCAGTTTGGGAAACAAAAAAAGTCATGTGCCGGTCAGTACTCTGTCAGGACTCAGGTCATGCACAATTAAATGCACAGAATGAAAAACAGAAGCTCATTTACCCAGCAGAGTAGCAACTATGAGGACCCTGAGGACCTTGTTAATTAAGTGATGAACACACACTCTCTCTCTCTCTCTCTCTCTCTCTCTCTCTCTCTCTCTCTCTCTGTCACACACACACACACACACACACACATGGCAGGATCCAAAGTACCTTCAGTATCAAAACAAGTCCTAATCAACTCTAGCATATTCAAAATTCAAGTGTCTCTCTTCCCACCAACACTGGAAAAAAAAAAAATATTTGAAAGATGAGACGTGGCTTCTATTGAGCCACAAAGACCCAACAGGCAAGTTGTTAAATTGCTGCTTTTGCTGAAAGACTTCATGATGTGCAGAACAGAAAACCCAGAGAGGGCAGTGGAGGGGCGAGGAAGTGACTGCACTTCAGAAACCAGCTCCACTCTCAACGCACAGCTGATGCTAAGACAGGATCCTGGAGACAGAACCACAGAAGAGGCACACGGCCTTCCCCACCATCTCTCTGAGTCCTGAAGCTGCTCTCATATGGACATGTCTGTTAAATGACAGATCACTTAAAACATAAGCTCGCAGGCCGTGTTGTATGGTCTGCCGAAGGGGCTCGAGTAGCTAGCTGTGCACTGCAAGGCACCGCAGAGGTACAATGCCTTGCATTTAGAGGAGCATCAATAATGTGAGGATGCTCTCGGGCTCTGTACTGGGCACAGCCCACTCTTTATCTCTGATGTTCACATCTCCATCGTGTGGCCCAGAAGGTTTGGCCCAGGGCCCAAAGCCAGTTCCTCCCATACCTCGCTCTCGTACACCAGAGGACTCACATGTAACTGATCCAGGGTCTGTTCCTTCCCCACACACTTGCCTAAAGGAAAAGGCATCACTATATGATTTCTCTCAAGGAACACAAGCTAGGACTCAGGGAGCCAGTGCCACGAGGGTCCCTGACAAAGCACACAATGTGATTACCCTCCTCAAAGGATCTAACTGCTCCTGCATTGTTCTAAGAAAAATAATCCGAGAGTTGCTCCCCGCCAGGGAGGCCATCCCATGAGGAAGGTAGATTTAAAATAGTACCCTCCTTTCCCCGAGACAATAACCAATAAGCAAATATTATTTGGTTCCGAATCGAAAGCGCTAAATGCAGGTATAAATTATTTAACCTGCGATCAATGTCCCTGCATTTGCTCTTTGGTTCCATTGTTTTTCTGCAGCTAAACAAACAGTGTCCAAGCTACGGATGTGCGAGATGCAGAGAGAGAAAAGAAAACCACCTGCTCGGGAAGCGCAGGGATGCCCTCGGGTGCTAGGGCCGCCAGCGCTGGCAGGGAGCAGGATTCGTTAGGCAAAGGAGCTGGGGGCAGCGGCAAGGAAGTCTTGTTGAGAAGAAAGGGAGACATGAGGACAAAAGGGGGAGGCTGCCAAGGGCTCAGGGGGGTCAGAGGAAAAGAGGTGGCTGAGAGGACCAGGGCAGTGGCAGGCCTGTCACCAGTCCAACCAGCCACACCCCAAGCTGTGCTTCCCTCAAACCCTGAGGCTTTGTTTCATTTGAGGACCGAGGACCGAGGGCGAGGACTCTTGCTGGCGGCTCCAGGAAGCTGTGGGCTTGGTTCGGTCTGAGTTTGGCTCACGCCACAAGACCTACTCAATAGTACTCCTGACACATTTTTCAGGCTGGGTTCTACTGTGTAAATAACTTTGCTGTTTTGGAATCCTAAAGCCATACATAAGTTAAGAGCTGAACTTAGGAGACTGTATTTCAATTTCATTTTTGGCAAGACTCTCACCTTTAACATAAATTATTACACGTACAAAGCAGCGAGCACGAGTGCACACAGATTAAACCCAGGGGTAACTTGTCAACAATGGCTCACCAGAGCAGATCGGTCCGGACAAATTAAAACAGGCTTGGACGGCCAACTACCCAGAGCACACAGACAGCGTGACCCAGTGAAGTGCAAAATATTTTCTTGTTTTTAAAATAAAGTCCAGAAAATCTTATTATGTGGTTTGATGATATAATTGCACATGATTTCAGAAAACCACAGGACGGTCAGCATCTTTCTTGCCAAAAGAATACCCACAAGATTTTACTGCAAATGCCACCCTGCCCAAGAAGCTCCATTTCAGACCGTTTACATTACTAATGAAGCACATGAGGAGGACAGGACACAAGCTGCTTCAAACCACACACATCTGAAGATGTTTAACTGCTGCTGGCACTCGCGTTTTCTGTCCCCCCGTCCTGGCTTCATGGATAAAGCAGAAATCCCAGGGAGCAGCATCACATCCCCGCGTGATCCAAAAGCAAACCCTTCCCCCTTCCCTTCCTCTCTGCTTTAATTCTTGGGCACTTCCCCACCCTAACATCTCTGACAAACCACCTTAATGGGATGGGAAAGAGCACCGCTTTTCTCATTGAGTGAGAAACAAGACCAAGAGTAGCTTTTTTCTAAAGATTAATTTAGGCTAAAATAATGAACCATAAATTGTAAGAGGCCAGGAGGAGACCCACCTGGAAACTCCAGCTCAGCCATGAGACCTGTGGACCCTAACAGCCCCCAGCACCTCCACATCATCCAACGGGGGGGCCAGGAGAAGAGCCTCCTTAAGGGTCCAAACCTGGGACTCCACGGCCTTGCCACAGAGTCAAGGACTTGCGGATTCAGGTATCCTCCTCCCTACCTTCCTACACAACTTCAGCAGAGTCCTTGTAAATGGTGTCCCCAGCTCGAGAGACAATAAAAACTGTGGCCCCTACAATGTGACCCTCTGGTCCCTCCTAAGAAATTCAACATCTGCCAAGTCCTGCTGCCGGTCAAACGCTGTGCTAGGCCCTGCCATTGCATCCTGTGAGAAACATAGTTGGTTTGCTTGTTTTTAATTGAGATATAATTCACACACCGTAAAATTCACCCACTGAACGTGTATAATTCAGTAGTTTTTAGTCTATTCAAAGTTATGCAGTCATCACCATTATGAACGTTTTTATCACCCCAAGAGCACATGGTTTTTAATCACCATCCTATTGACGACAAAAATGAGGGAAAGATGTTAAGTAACCAATCCAAGATTACAAAGTCTCATTAGTAACAGAGTTGGGGTTCAAACCCAGTCCCTCAACCCTTTACAACACTGGGCACTGCTGATCAGCCCTCCACCCACCCTTGACCTCCACTGCTCCCTTCCTACCCTGCCTCTCCTCACTGCTCCCCAGGGCTTTGTCATGCTGCTTTCTGAGCACACACAGATTCCTCAGATCCAGACTCCCATCTCTAGTGCCCAGGTTGAGATTTCTAAATATTATTTCCCACTCAAAGGAACAAGAACTTCTAGGAGAAACGACAGATTCCAGGTCTGGGACAGGACATTCCGATAAGCATATCAGAAGGCAAGGGCGTTAGCAAGGACTACTGAGGTTGAGTCAGGACTACAACTGATTTACATAGTTTATAAGTATCTCCCAGCAAGGGCTCGTCCTATGATGTTCAGCAGCATCCCTGGCCTCTACCCACTAAGTACCAGTAATTGACTCAGCTCCTGTGATAGCAACCAAAAATGTCTTGTCTTTCCCCTGCAGGGGGGGTGGGAGGAGGGGGTAGCTGCGGGGGCAAAATCCCCTCCCACCTCCAATGAGAACCACTGATCTAAGCCATGATCACCAATGGCTGTTAAGCTACTGATGCAGATGTTCCAGGGGGACACACAGCAACATGGAAGAATATCTCAAATACATCATGCTAAATGGAAAAAAAAAAAAAAAGCCAGACTTAAAAGACTACATACTTTGTGATTCTATTTATGTGACATTCTGGAAAAGGCATAATGATAGAGATGGAAACAAAATCACTAATTGCCAGGGTTTGAGTAGCAGTAGAGAGAGGGGTTGACAAAAAGGGTAGAATGAGACATTTTGAGGGTTGGTGGAACTATCTGACTGTGGTGGTAGACACATGACTCTACATATTTGTCAAAACTCAAAGAAATGTACACTATAAAAAGTAAAATTCACTCTATGTAAATTTAAAATAAAAAATAGAAAAAGAAAATGCTGTAAAGTCAATTGACAAAGGCATACATAAAATAGTTGTTATACAACTATTCATTTGTATCGTGTGTATGTACACACACCCATATGTACACATGTTAATAAACACACACACAAACAAAAGGGTTATGCACACTGTGAACGAACGATACTCACCTCTGATTAATAAGATTCCAGGAAATTTGTTTTCTTCTTTTAACTTACCGGTCCTTTGTAATTTTTCCTCAAAAATAAAGTAGTATTACTTGTGTGATTTCTTTTTTTTTTTTTTACAGTGTAAAATTTTTATATTTAGAATTAGGTAGCTGGACTCAGTTTAGATTTGTGTGATTTCTTTTAAAAGTAATTTTAAAACAAGCAGATGAAAAGATTAAAGCAACCTCTTCTGGGAAGCCTCCACCATTATTAGCCTTTAGGTTTCACCCCCATTTCTTCCACGCACTTAACACAAGCTGCCCGTAGTCTCCTTCTCTCTGTGGCTTTAGCCTCTCCTGCAAGCTGAGCTGCGTGAGGAAGTGCCCCCACACACGCCGTGTTCCCAGGTGTGCTGCCACGTGGCACCTGGCTCAGGAATCACGTTTATCTGGTTCCCTGCTCCATCCCCTCCCCCAACAGTAGGCACTCGGTAAAAGAGCTGGTCAGTGACTGACCAACCAATGGGGAATGAACAGGCATCTAATAAATGACCATTAAACCATACCCATAGGTAACTGAACACTACCCAAAGGGTGATCATTAATGTTTCATGTCAGCCTAGAACACGGGTTCAGGTGAAGGACCTTTGGGATGGCCTGCCCACATAAGTTTCTAGCAATTATTTGGGCTGGCTTATCATTTGCCATATTTGTGGATAAGAGACTTGGGATTGTTACTATGTAAGAAAAGCTTCAAAATTATCCCAACAGTATAGAAAGTCAGGCTGATGCCATGAATTGATTCAAACTGGCAAACATTTAAGATACAAAGATTCAGCTACAGAAATACAGAATAGAGGAGGGCAGTCAACAGGTTTTAGGTGACATCAGTCATGCTGAAGCTAAATGTTTATCAGTAAAGACTGAGGTAAAAGACTTAAATTTTGGTGGTAGGGGTTGAACTGAGTAGTCACAAACCTTTCCTTATGTAGGACACTCCACTTTCACATATGTAGGCAGAAGTCTATTCATTAAGTTATTAAATCCAAACCTTGTTAAAATAAATATCTTTATGATTCCCTGCACATGCCAGCAATATCCAGAGTAATATTTTAAATATTCCCTTACTTTTAAAACAAAAACAACTCAGCCTAAGCAGACCAGGGCCCCAGCAGCCTGCAAGCTAACAGCTTATTTGCTGCAGACAATAAAAACGAATTAGAAAGCTTCCAAATATCACAATTTTGTAATCCCCGTTAAGTACATTCCACCCTGTCCATCCCACTAAATGCTGCTATAAATTTGGAAACAATGTATGAAGCAACTATTACATGACTCTGAGAAATAAACAGCAGACAGATAATAAACAGTAGACAGATCAGGGAAATCAGAATTTAAAGTACCACTGAACCAGCAGTCAGTTCCCTTTTTTTTTCCCTCCAAAATTCCCCAGCTTAGACTCAGGCACAAAAAGGTCTATTGTTTGTGACTGGAATCCCAAAAGTAGAGGGAAAAGAGCATGCAACATAAAAAAAAAAAAGTATTTGAAAAAATAATAACAGACAACTTCCCATATTTGGCAAAAGACATAAATTTAAGATTCAAGAAGATCAGCAAACCCCAAACAGAAAAAACTCAAAGAAATCTATGTCCAGATGCATCATAATCAAACCATGGAAACTAACAAGAAAAAGTCCTAAAAGCAAACATAAAAGTTATGCATTACACATAACAATGATTTGAATGATGCTGATTTAATACCAGAAACCATGGAGGCCAGAAAGTGGAATAACATTTTTAAAGTGCTAAGAAACAAACTGTCAACCCAGAACTCTATATCTAGCAAAACTAACCTTCAGTAATAAATGTGAAATAAAGACATTTCTCAATAAAAGAATATTAGGAGAATTCACAGTCAGTAGACCTGCTCTAAATGAAATGCTAAAATTTCAGAATTCACCAAAGGTAAAAAGGCAAATTAATGGAGAAAGGGTAGTCTTTTCAACAAATAGCGTTGGGACAACTACACATCAATAGGCAAATATATGAAACTCAACCTAAACTTTTCACCTTGTATAAAGATTAACTCAAAGAGGTCATAGATCCAAAAATAAAACACAAAACTATAATTCTTAAAAGAAATCATGAGAGGGTACAGTGCAGTAACTCATCAGGGATAAAAAGGAGAATGGACTTCCCGTTCTTTGTGCTTGCCTGCCTTGTTGCTGGTGCATTGCACCCTCCTGCAGGAGTAAAGATATTTGTTCCAGGTTTATAATGCACAGAGCCTTACGAGGGAGGGGGAGGAGGGGGAGGAGGGGAAATCATGAGAAAAAAACCTTCATGACCAGAGATTAGTTCTTCGATATGACACCAAAAGCATAATCCAGAAGGAAAAACTTGATAAATTGAATTTAATTAAAACTAAAAACTTGTTATGAAAAGACATTGTTAAGAAACTGAAAAAACAAGACAAATACTGAACTTAAATATTTGCAAGTCATGTATTTGACAAAGTTCTTATGTCCAAACTACATAAAGAATTCTCAAAATTTAACAGTAAGAAAACAAACTGTCCAATTTTTTTTTAAATGGGCAAAAGACGAAAAGATTCTTCACCAAAAAGACTATATAGATGGCAAATAAGCACAAGATGCTTGGTATCATTAGCTATTTAGAGAAATGCAAAATAAAACCACTATGAAAAGCATTACATCGCGGGGAGGGAGAGAGACAATAATACCAAATGCCTGCCAGGATGCAGAGCAAATAGGACTCTAATATATTGCTGGTGAGAATGAAAATTAGTATAGCCACCCTGGAAACTAGCAGTTCCTTATATAGTTAAACATACATTTAACCACATGACCCAACAATTACATTTCTAGGTATTAACTCCAGTGAAATAAAATCTTATGTTCACACACAAAGAAAAAAAAATGGAAAAAAAATTATGTTCACACAAAAGCTGTACATGAACATTTATAGCAGTTCCATTCATAATCACTAAAAATTATATACAACCCAAATGTCCTTCAACAGGTAAATTAATAAAGAAACTGTGGCCGAAACTGGTTTGGCTCAGTGGATAGAGCATCGGCCTGCGGACTGAAAGGTCCCTGGTTCGATTCCGGTCAAGGGCATGTACCTGGGTTGCGGGCACATCCCCAGTAGGAGATGTGCAGGAGGCCGCTGATCGATGTCTCTCTCATCGATGTTTCTAACTCTCTATCTCTCTCCCTTCCTCTCTGTAAAAAAATCAATAAAATATATTTTTTAAAAAAAAGAAACTGTGGTACATACCCACAATGAAAAACTAGTCAGCAATGAAAAGGAATGAACTACTGATAAAAACTACATGAATGGATCTCAAATGCATGACACTGAGTGAAAGACAGTCTCGTACGTTTACATACTCTAGGATTCCATTCATATAACATTCTGGAAAAGACAAAGCTATAGTGATGGGGAACAGATGAGTAGTTGTCAAGGGTTGAGTGTGACCACAAAGGAGGAGAATGAGAAGTTTTGTGGGTTGAGACTATTCAGTATCCTAACTGTTGTGGCTACATGAATGTATGTATGTGTTAAAACTCACAGAACTGTATACCCAAAAGTAAATTTTACTGTATTTTAATTTTAAAAATAGCACATGTGGAGACCACCAACATCCTTGGCACATGCCCAAATTTCTATAGCTCAAACTTCTGGCAGTTTTCTTATGCGCTCAGAAAGAAAATGCACTCCATTAACAGATTTTTTTTCCTTATTGGTTTAATTCAAAACCATGATATGACAAATTTCAAGTTAGCTTTTAAATGCTATTTTTCCAGATGCAAAATATAGAATAAAAGCCTTCAATTTTGTCACTCAGTCATGAAACAAAACAAAAATATTCTAAAGAAAGAAACAGATCAAATTCCAAAATGGCAACCAAAACAGAAACAAGACAGAGTGGGCTACTGGACAGGGCCAACCAGAGAGCATCCCCACCAGCCAGGATAGCTCAGTAGCTGAACACTGACTTATGAACCAGGAGGTGCCGGCTCAATTCCCAGTCAGGGCACATGCCCAGGTTTTGGGCTCAATCCCCAGTAGGGGGCGTACAGGAGGCAGCCAATCAATGATTATCTCTCATCACTGATGCCTCTGACTCCCTCTCCCTCTCTCTCTCTCTCTCCCTCCCTCCCTCCCTCTCCCTTCCTCTCTGAAATTAATTAAAATATCTTTTAAAAATAAATATTAAAAAATTAAGCAGGGGTGGGAAACCTTTTCCTACCAAGGGCCATTTGGATATTTTAACATCATTCTTGGGCCATACAAAATTATCAACTTAAAAATTGCTTGTTTATTTGGTTAAACATTTAATTAACTCACCCCAAAAGCCTTGGCAAGGCCAAACCAAATGCTTTCACAGCCCTTGGGCCGGACGTTCCCCACCCCTGATCTAAAACATAATGAGGCATAATGTTGAGACGTTACTAGTAGCTGTATACTTACGGTTTGTGCACTTTTCTGTATGTATATTGTACTTCCATGAAAAGTTCTTAAAAGCAATAATGTAAATCTATAACTAAACTTTAAAAAACCATGTGTGCCATACCCAAAGTATAATATCCCATTTTTACAAGTATGAACACACAGGAACAAAGTCTAAAATAACACATACCTATTAATGGAAGTTCTCTCCAGCTAATGAGAATAGTGATGATTTTTAATTTTTTCATTTTTTTCTTATAGTAGTCTGATTTCTTTTTTAAACAACAGACACAATACTTTTATAAATCAGAAAGTAATTTTCTTCCATTTTGGGAAATAGCATTCAAATTAAAAATATGATATTTATATTACGGATCAATTTATGTATGACTCAGACTGTGCTCCATGACATAAAGGAGCTTTGTAAGCCTCATGCAGTACCAGATTTCCAAAAGACACTTTACCAGATGTGAGGCTGGAACATGACAAATAGAAATATGGGAAGCTTCTCTGGTGTTTCTGAATAAAGGGGAGAGGGAGTCAGGTAAGTGGTAAAGGTGTTCGTATGGAAGGAGGTCTGTGAGTGATGGTGATGAGGCAGAATGGATCCTGGCAGGGGAGTGGACCTAGTTCTAGGAGGAGACCAGGAAATTTGGAAGGGGCTGAAGCAAAGGCTGTGATGGAGAGAGTAAGAGCCATGTCACAGGAAAAGACCAGTATGCTCACTGATGCCTCCAAGAGCTATTCCATCCCTCCTCCTCCCCTGCCTTCCTCACCCCTAAGAGAAGTGACCCCAAGCTGTTCCTTGCAAAGAGGTGTCACACTCAGGACCCTAAGTACATGGGGGGGGGGGGGGATCTGACTCAAGGGCAGCCCTACCCAGAGGCTGGCCAAGCATCTCTCACTTGGCCTGGCTGGGAAAGCCCCACCCAAATAGAGGCAGTGGCAATCAGGCCCATCAGACGTGCTCTCTGGAATTCAACCACAGTCAGCAAGTTAGCGTCAGAGCAGTCAGACCTGGAATGATTTTAAACAGATCATCTATCAGAATATATTTGTAATATGTACAAATATATCTCCATCAGAAAATGCAATGCCTACAACTTTGCCTAAGCATTCTTTTATGATTCCTCCCACCTTTAGGAGTTGCTTTTTGGGGCTGCTCCATCCTTTACTGAAAATACCTCAGGGCATACACTTCTGAGTCTGAATGCTGTCCTCCACTTTTGTGCAGCTACTTAACAGTGAAATGTGGTTTGTTCCGTAGGGCCTCTTAATACGGCAGTCCTACAGCAAGAGATTGTGTTTCCCACTGCAAACAAGTCAGGCAGCGATGCTTTCCACACAGCCCTCACAGCCTACATACTTTAAAACAGCATTTTCCTCAGCCAGATTTTTCTTCTTGGAAGCAACCAAGCAGAAGGTTCACATTTTATTAAGAAAACTACCTTCTTTGGCCAGGTTTTCAACTTCTACTCAGGTCCTTGACCAGATCTACTCCTGGGATTCTTTCAGGTCGACAGCAGCCAGTCCTTGGCTGCCTGAGACATACACGCATGTGCTGGCCTCCACGGCCCCTGGGCCCAACCAGGGATAGAGCATGCAACCAAAGTACGTGCCCTTGACCTTCAGTCTGTAGGCCGAGGCTCTATCCACTGAGCAACCCGGCCAGGGCAAGCCCAGTCCTCTTTTGGGTCACAGTCCAGCCTGTGAGGGGAAGGCATAGGCCCTTTGTGACCAAGAGCCATGGGCTGCCTTCTGACTGGGAAGTTTGGAAGAAAAACGAGTCCTCTTGAGTGAATACTGATTCCAATAAAACCCCCAAGATTCATGAGGCCTGGCTGCTGGGCCCTCCCTGGGTTCCCTCCAAGACCTGGTTTACCTGGTTCTGAGTGAACCCAAAAGGAACCCCTGTGTCTGTTCCTGGCAACTCAGAGCTGCCCAACACTAAAGAGATGACTGGGCCTTGGGAGCAGCCCACCCAGTGAGTCACAAAGGCCCCTCAGTGCACACACCCAGCCAGGACCTCCTGGAGTGGAAGTGGTATCGGGTTTTCTGCACCAACCTCAACTACCCATCGCACATCATCAACTGTTTGACAGATGTTCTAATGATAATTTAGGTTCTGAGCAGGACTCGAAGTTTCTAACTTCAACAACATGGGAGCTTTTGTTGAAATGAGGCAGCAAGTAACCTTTTTATCTCTATTCATTCAGTCAGTCATGCACTACGGAATACATCATCGACATGCCTCACAGAGGACCACACAGCATGCTGGAAGGCCCCGCACACGCTTGCTAATTCAAAATAAATCTGTGTAAAATATTATATCTGGAAAATTAAAGTTTACATTTTTGTTTTATTTGGTCTTAGTTAAAAATACACTCTCCCATCTAGCTTAATATGCCAGTCAAGCCACGTCTCTAATAAGTTTCCCACTTAAATAAATAAGATACAAGCTGCTCCATACAGCACCTCTGTGCCAGTTAGAAACAGATCCCAGTCTGGGTGGAAGCTTGGCTTGGCAAGAGGATAGCAAACTGAAAAGGGCACCCCCTCTAGGCTAACGAACTGGGCATAAGCAGCCCTTCCTCCGGTGCCAGGGCCTATGCCTTTGCAAGCAGAGCATGCAGCTGGACCCACTGTGCGTGCACAACCGGCGACTGTATAAAGTAGCCGTGGACAACAGGATGCCGGGGACTGGACTCAAGGGTCCCAGGTTCGATTCCAGACACAGGCACCAAAAATAAATAAACAAAAAGTTTACTGTTGGCCCTGACCGGTTTGGTTCAGTGGATAGAGCGTCGGCCTGCGGACTGAAGGGTCCCGGGTTCGATTCCAGTCCAGGGCATGTACCTTGGTTGCGGGCACATCCCCAGTGGGAGGTGTGCAGGAGGCAGCTGATAGATGTTTCTCCCTCATTGATGTTTCCAACTCTCTATCCCTCTCCCTTCCTCTCTGTACAAAAATCAATAAAATATATTTTTTTTAAAAAGAAGTTTACTGTTGTAAACAGGTACAATTAAAAAAAATTTTAAACTTTGCTTTCATTTATATTAATCTGGTCTGAGACACAATGGCTGATTCTATAATCCATTGAGAGAGAGAGAGACAGAGAGAGAGAGAGAGAGAGAGAAGCAGATTTCCTACAGAACTCTGTAGAGCTAGACACATAGGAGAGGCTCCACAAACTACTGGCCCTGCTGAGCTCCCCAGATTTCCTTCTCCCTACTATCTGTCATTCTTTATTGAGCACCACACAAGCAACATCCTCATTACCACCTCCACCACCATCACACATTTCGGGACCAGGCAGAGAGCCATGTGGATATACTCACCTGTCACAAGTGGGGGTCTGTTTCCCAGTTTCACCTACAAAACCATGCCCTAAAAGAATATAAACCAATTAGAGGCCTGGTGCACAGATTCGCGCACCGGCGGGCCTGCGCCTTCTTGCAATCTGGGACGCCTTGGGGGATGTCGGACTGCCAGTTTCGGCCCACTCCCCATAGGCTAGACTGAAGGACCCCACCAGTACACGAATCCATGCACCAGGCCTCTAGTATGAATATAAGATCTTTGGTTAATGTCTTCTTACCCTTTCCAGCTGATCAATGTTTATCGGTCATTGATGTTTCTAACTATCACTCTCCCTTCCTCTCTGTAAAAAATCAATAAAATATATTTAAAAAATAAAATAAAATAAAGAAGTGCTGGCAAATTATCCTGACATCAATTTATTATTAGAGAAATTAAGGAACTAAAAAGCAGTTTACACTTGCAAACATCAGGGTTTCATTACAATCCAAACATTGGGACTCCCCAGTCAGCTGCCTGCCCCAGTATACTCACTTGGGCAATCTGCCTGGGCTGGTTAAACACCTGCAATTTAAACAGAGCATCACAAGCAGACTTGATTCGTCATCTCTAGTCTTTCCTAAAACACACCTGAGGGAATTTACCACCTATCCTCGCTCCCCAAAATCTTATAAAAGATAAGAAAGATTATCAGAATCCACAGAGCTGTCACACATCTGGCTTCACGGGAAGGAATCAAACTATCACCCCTCCAGCAGCAGCTGTCACAGGGGAAAGAACACCAGCCAGAGACTCAAGTTCCAAGGCCACCAACCAACTGGGTCACCATAGGTAAGTCACAACTTCTCTAGGGGCCAGATTCCTCACCCGTAAAACAAAGGAGGGCACACAACTCCTTCTGTATAAAAGCCTGAGTTTCAAGATATTTGGAGCCTCCCTGAACCTCCATCACTGATTTATACCTGCTCTCACCTTGCTATGCACTGAATTACATCTCCCTCACCCAAATGCGTATGTTGAAGCCCTAACTCTCCAATGTGCTATTTGGAGATGGGAGCATTTGGGAAGTAATTAGGGTTGGATGATGTCATGAGATGGGGCCCTGATGATAACATCAGTGTCCTCGTAAAAGAAGAAATATTTCCCCCTCTCCGCAGGCACGCACAAAGAAAAGGTCATGTGAGCACATGGCAAGATGGCAGTCACCTAGAAACCAACAGGAGAGGCCTCAGAATGAAACCTACCCTGCAGGTATCTTGATCATGGACCAGTCTCCAGAAGTGTGAGAAATGTGAGAAATAAATTTCTGTTGTTTATTGATTTTTAGAGAGAAGAAAAGAAAGGGAGAAGGAGAAAAGGAAAAAAAAGCATCAATGTAAGAAACATTGATCGGCTGTGCCCCCTACTGGGGATTAAATCAGCAACCTAGGTATGTGCCTTGACTGGAAATCGAACAGTGACCTTTTGGTGCACTAAACAATGCCCAACCAACTGAGCCACACCAGCCAGGGCAAATTTCTATTGTTTAAACCACCCAACCTATGGTATTTTTATAACAGACTAAGACACACCTTCAACATGAATTACTTGTTTTTACTTTTTCCCTGTATTTGGAACTTGTTCCAAATTTACTAATCCATCAAACTGAACTTGGATGAGTTGAAATGTGATTACCAAGCAGCCAAGACACTACTATGTACACTCAACAGGATCTGGGTCTTGGACTTGTTTATAAACTTATTACAAAAGACTTGTAAGTATATCCAAATCTGTTCAGAAAGCCAGAGAGTCCAGAGAGTCAGGGACATATGTAATGTAAAGTAGGCTACAACGAAGCTAGAGTGACATCACAGGACAGAGGACATCAATCAGAACAAAGAAAACCCTATGAAGATGGGCATGGCAGGGCCAGCAGAGAGTAGGAGAAGGCCATCTATAGGTCCTGCCTTACCCCGGCCCACTGACTCCTGGGCAGAGGGCTGGAGTGGCCTCACCGCAGCACCGCGTTACTTTGGGGAACAAGGAGCTTCCAACCAGGCTGAGGTGGCAGATTTATGGGGAGAGGCTGCGAATGGGAGAATGACTGAACCAGCACAGGCATTAAGACTACCAGCTAGTACTCACCAAGCACTTCTCTCAGCCACTTCCATTCAACCTCCCCTCCCCACCCACCCCATGACAGCAGGTCATCCTCTTGCCTGTTCTCCTTGCCACTCTAGCCTGACTCAGGCTCCTAAAGGACATGGTCCTAAGTATAGATGATCAAGATCTGTTTTTTGTGAAAAACAGTGCCAAGGAAATCTAGAGTGGGGTACAAGAAGCCATAAAGGATCCTCCTCCAACAACCCAACAAGTCAGGGGTCACCCGTCAGGCTGGAGGAACAGAGGAAACAGAGAAAAGGGGATGAATGAAATTGTGAAGTTCTAACATGCACGGGTTAGATATTCCCCATATAGTCCCCATCTCAGGATAAATTGTGGAAGATTTCAAAACGGACTAAAGAGATTAATGAGTATCTTCAATGGAAAAATAGGCCTTGATAGAACAGAACTTTCCAAATTATCTGACGCTATGGATTTGCGCCTTTGTCTTTGAGCCATTTTGCAACTCTATCAAGTAGTACCTAACTGACAGTAATGCAAGTGATTCCAGCCTGCACACAGGCAAATGAACTATCTGTGGGAGAAATAGCTGATCCCCTCAAAGTCAGAGTTGCATCTATTTCAACAGTGTGTGTGTGTGTGTGTGTGCGCGCGCGCGCGTGCTCTTTGAATTTCCCTTTGAACAAGTTGTTACAACTTACTGGTTCCCTGGTTAATAAAGTCTTTTATATTTGTATGAAAGTTATGATTTTACCACTTCCAACTTATCCTTTAGCCCTAGCCAGTTTGGCTCAGTGGATAGAGTGTCAGCCTACGAACTGAAGGGTCCCGGGTTCGATTCTGGTCAAGGGCACATGCCCAGGTTGTGGGCTCAATCCCCAGTGGGGGACTTGCAGGAGGCAGCCAATCCATGATTCTCTCTCATCCTGGATGTTTCTATCTTTCTCTCCCTCTTCCTTCCTCTCTGAAATCAATAAAAATACATTTTTTAAAGAAACAACATAAATGTATTAACAAACAAACAAACTTATCCTTTAATACCCACAAGCAAAAGTTAAAAAAAGGTGCCAATATTCTGTATTAGCTGCTCTAAGGGGGAAAAGGTTCCAGAGGTCAATAATTCTTCCAGTTCCAATTACGTTGACGTCTACTGACTTGAGCATACAAGAGGATATAACCAAGTCTCAATTTTTACCTTCCTACCCCTCCTCCACCACCAAACACTGTCTCCAGCTTCCTCATGACTTTCCTTGGCTCTGATCTCAGCAACTGTTAAATTTCATTGATAATCCAAGGAACTGGAAGAGAAGGGCTGAGGGACCTCCATTTAAGTAAAACCATCACCTCTCCTCTGACTCTAGCACAGGGGTGGGTAACCTTTTTTCTGTCAAGGGCCATTTGGGTATTTATAACATCATTCTCAGGTTATACAAAATTATCAACTTAAAAATTAGCTTGCTGTATTTGGTCAAACATTTAATTAACTCACCCCTAATGCCTTAACAGGACCAGGCCAAATGATTTCTCGGGGCTTACACGTTCTCCACCCCTGCTCTAACAGGTGCAACCCATGTATTGTGCCAGAACTGGGACACAGGAGAGCGGTCAAGGCTGGCAGACCCACCAGGAGCGGGGCCAGCAGGAGAGAGGAAACAGAAATGGGCTAAGTCCCTGTGGAATAGGAAAGACTAGTGATGCTGAAACCGTGTTCATAACCTGCCTCACGGTTGTAGAAACAGACACACACGGGGGTTCCAAGAGTGGTCTCTGAAGGTAGGCTGCATAGCTCCCCACTTGCTAGCTGTGGGGACCTTGAGGGAGTTATTGATCTCAATACAGCCTGTTTCCTCATCTGACAAGTATCTGCCTCATAGGATTGCTGTGAGCATTAAATGGGGTAACACCTGTAAAACATTTAACAATCTTACACAGTAAATGCGCAATAAGTATTGGCTTCAATATTTTTCATTGAGAAATAAATTTAGTGTAATGTCAAATAAAAACCAAGAATATAACAAAATTTGATTGGCATCTGTTAAGTCCCATTTGTCATGTCCTTTCCACCTTCATTGCCAAAAGACCAGTTGGCCTTTGTTTCTCGCCTGAATTACTAAGTCTCTTACCAGGCTTTGCTGCTATCATCTCATCCTTCTCAAAGCCATTCCTCACACCCTCTAACTCAGTGATATCCAATAGAAATATGTCAGCCACATATGTAATTTTAAATTGCTAAATTTAGCCGAAACTGGTTTGACTCAGTGGATAGAGCGTCGGCCTGCGGACTGAGAGGTCCCAGGTTTGATTCTGGTCAAGGGCATGTACCTGGGTTGCGGGCACATCCCCAGTGGGAGATGTGCAGGAGGCAGCTGATCGATGTTTCTCTCTCATCGATGTTTCTAACTCTCTCTCTCTCTCCCTTCCTCTCTGTAAAAAATCAATAAAATATATTTTTTAAAAAATAAAATAAATTGCTAAATTTAATTTTTCTAAGAACCATATTTTAAAGTAGAAACAGGTAGAATTATTTTAATAGTATATTTCACTTATCCCAATGTCAAAATATTATCATTTCAACATGTAATCAATATAAAAAATTAAGTTATTTTACATTTTTTTTCTATTCCATCTTCAAACTCTAGCTTGTATTTTATACTTACGAGCACCGCAGTCGTACTAGCCACATCTCCAGTACTCAGCAACCACAGCTCTAACTTTTCCCCATCTCTTTCAGAAAATCCAAATTCATTAACCTAACAAATCTGGTTCCCCCTCAGGCCTCCAGCTCTTCTCCTTCCACACCTTCACCTGGGGAACCAAACTGGCTCACCTCCTTACCACCCCTTTGCGAGGCTTGCCCTTGACTCCCAGAACCTGATACATTCCTTCTCCACAGGACACACCACACCTTCCGCCAGGCACTGACGTCAACACTCAACATGTGGGTGTGCCATTTCCCATTGGCCATCAGGGCTTCCCTGGCCCGCCTGCTGCCCCTCTACTAAAGCCCTCGGTGTGTGCTTTCTAACCCCCAAGTAGTTGGGGTGCGCCTTGGAGGCAGGGTTTTTGTCCTATTTATGTCTGTCTATCAATGACCACCCCCACCTACACATCCAAATATATACAGAATATAGATTTTTTTTTTAAGGGGGAAGAATCTGTCAGAATTTTTGCCACCATCCAGCTAGTGATCTTGATCTACCTCTAAAGTTATTTAGCCAACTTTCAATCTCCAATTAGACACACGTATATAGGGTGTGAACAAAAAATGGTTGAAAATAGACAAGTTAAAGAAGCAACCGCCACTGGAGGAACCATTGTTCCTGAGGTGTGTGTTTTTTTCCATTGGCACAAAAATCTTTTAGCCTTAAACTGTTTTTCATAGCTGTGCTGGAATAAACGAGAAACCACAAAAATGAAGGCTTCTACTACGCCAGTCATCAAATCACAGTGGCAAAGAAATAAACCATCCAAAACTATCCACTTCTGGTTAAGCTCTGATAATTTTAAGTGCTTGTTAACCCGTTTAATTCCCAAACCTAACTAATCGTTTGAAATGTTCAGAGACAAAATTTTGGATTGCAGTATTTCTTACGGTTCTCTCCAGCCTCCAAAAGACAGAGGCATCACTTCTCCGGCCCCATGAATGCTGTTCTTTTCTTTTAATCAGAGACCTTTATAAAAATAACAAGTAGAACCCTCCACTTCCATCCCACTTGCAACTCTTTCTTTACACGTTAACTGTCTGCTCACTCTAAGGGTTCTCAAAATGTTAGCTTGTCAGACCCTGAGCAACCCTCTCTCCCAACACATTAAGCAAAAAGCAGACAACTTCAATAATAATTACAGAATCCCTGGTTTTCATTTTACACTTCCCTTCTTTTACAAAAATCTGTCTCTTAAGCAAAAGCTTCTGTTTCCTAGTAGCTAGCAAGGAATACACTTTTAAAACTTACAGTTAAAAAAATAAAATAATAATTACAATGGCATTTTATTCCCATATTTCCTCCCCAATATTTTCCACTTACAACAGAAGTTTATTTAATCATAAATATATAAATATGTTATTTTATCGCTTCTCGGCCTTTTGGCTAAGATCAAGTGTAGTATCTGTTCTTATCAGTTTAATATATAAATATGTTATTTTTCCTTTACGGATCACATGTTTTCAAATCAGTTAATCTTACAAACTACATTAAGTAGCATTCCATTTTTTCTTTCTTTTCTTAAACAGAGATATGTCTATTCGTCTATTCAACTGTTTATCCCTGCCTTACTATGTGACAGGCACTGTTTCAGACACTGGATAAAGCAGGGAAACTTACAACACCTCTGCTCTCATGGAGTTGAACTGGTCAGGTGGCAAATACTAGCCAGGAGAGGGGGCTGGACAGTGCCCTACTTTAGTTCGGTGGTCGGAGAAGGTCTCTTCTGAGCAGAAGAAAGGAACAGCAATTCTGAAGAACAGAGCCAAGTGGGCATTTTTGGGCAAGGGCTGGGGGGCAAGGGATGAAAGAATAAACCTCAAATGCAAAGACTGTGAGGCAGGAGTGAAGTTAACCAAATGTTAATCAAAGCTTCTGATAAACATGAAATAATCAGTACCATAAAATTCCAGTCTAAAAAGGCCTGTTGAATGCAGGTTATAGTAGACTTTTTTAAAAATATATTTTATTGATATTTTACAGAGAGGAAAGGAGAGGGATAAAGAGTTAGAAACATTGATCGGCTGCCTCCTGCACAACCCCTACCAGGGATGTGCCCGAAACCAAGGTACATGCCCTTGACCAGAATCGAACCTGGGACTATTCAGTCCGCAGGCTGACGCTCTATCCACTGAGCCAAACAGGTTAGGGCATATTAGACTTTTTGAAATATAATTAGTACCCAGCCCCTCAGCCTGACTCTCAATCCTCCATTTCTATAGAAATAAACTCCGGGGCTCCCTGGGGACTCCCCTCTGAAAATCAGTGACAGACTCCGCCGTTTTATGTGAGGAGACAAGGCCACACACGAGGGGCACTGCGATGAGGGCTGGGCTGCCCTTGAAGTGAGAATTTTTCACACAAAAATTCTCCCCATCAAGAAATTAACTGCTTAAAAATATTTAGTTTCCAATACTAAAAAAGCAAGATCTTGTCCCGAAGGAAGCATCACTTTCTCAATTCTATACCCTTCCTCTCATCCGTCCCCTCTTCAGCTAGCTCTAGGCCAGCTCCCAGCCCTGGACCACTTTGAACTGAGCCTTTAGAAGTTTAAATTGGCTCTTCGCCACCTCAGGAGATGCTGAGGCCATCCCCCTGGCCGGGGTACCTTGCTCTCGTATTCTCGGCCTCTCCCAGTCTATCCTTCCCTCTTGTGGGCCCTCTGATCCCACCTTGCTAAGGATTCCAAGCCCCAGCACATCTCACCCTGCTTTTTTACTTCCCCTGCATACACAGCCTGTCCCCCAGGAATAATCTTATTTTCCAAACAGAAATCTCAGGGCACAATGTCAGTACATGAGTACTTGCTATAAGAATTACTCTAGCCCGCACCAGTTTGGCTCAGTGGATAGAGTGTTGGCCTGCGGATGCAAGGGTCCCAGGTTCGATTCCGGTCAAGGGCATGTACAACTGATCAATGACTCTCTCTCATCGATGTTTCTAATTCTCTATCCCTCTCCCTTCCTCTCTATATCAATAAATTATTTTTTTTAAAAAAAGAATTACTCTACAGTGCTTGGAATATTTCATAATTTAAAGCAAATGATTTCTACAAAACTTAGGATGTACTTAAACATGGTCTAATGAGACAGCACAGGAAACTGGGACTGTCTGGGAAAATTGAGACTCTGTGATCACAGTCACAGGCCTTTGACTACTGCTCTATTCTCTCACAAACAACTTTACTTTCCAAAGAAATCTGACCTCATCCTACAAAAGGATCTGGAGCTACTTCCAGGAATAAGAATAAAGAGGCAGTGATAGTGGCTATGAGTTGAAGGCCAGAGGCTGGTATTTCCAGGTTATTTCAACAGCTAGCAGGACCATCCTGGAAAACAGTCAGCCTCGGCTGCCATACAGACCTCGGGCCCTTAATGGGGTGGATCATGTATGCGCTGCAGCCCAGGTAAATCCAGATCTACCTCTCGCCTGGAAACGCCTCTCTCCAGGACCCAGGTAGACATCCGTTCCACCAGGAGGAAGAAGCATCGTGGACTCAGCAGGGCACATACTCTCGGTCCTTGCCTCCTCCGCTAAGCATCCTCTTAAGTGCCATGATCTAAGAAAGGCTCTTACCACTTTCTGATTAACCATGATCCTCCAGGGCTGTTAACAGAGAAGTAATTTGGCCCTCTGACTCAAGAGGAGCCAGAAGGTCTTTCTGAGCTCACCATTTCCCACTGGTGCATACTTGTGGGTAAGCCAGAACTCCAGGTATGTTAGAGCGAAAATGCTGACCAAGTCCATAATTGTTTTTTAATGTTCAGAAATTTAATGATATTGCCCTCTGATGTAATAAAAGCACTTCTTGAAATGTAACAAAAATTAATGACAGTGCAAAAGAAGAATGCAGCCCATTTAATGAAGCATTCTTCCTAACAGGAAAAGGTTGGAAACCATCATCAGATCTTATGCAGCCTTTGAAAGAAAACAATGCCAAAGCTCTTTCCATTTGAATCCATCTGACTAAATTATTTTTCCTAATTTCCTTCACTGTTCCAATATTTTTAATTGAGATATAATTCACATGTAAATTAGTTTCAGGGTGTATACCAATGATTCAGCATTTGTACATATTTGGAAATGATCACAATAAGTCTAGTTAACATCCATCACCATAGTTACAAAATTTTTTTCTTGTGATGAGAACTTTTTTTTTTTATATATATATATATTTTTATTGATTTTTGACAGAGAGGAAGGGAGAGAGATAGAGAGTCAGAAACATCGATGAGAGAGAAACATCGACCAGCTGCCTCCGGCACATCTCCTACTGGGGATGTGCCCGCAACCCAGGTACATGCCCTTGACCGGAATTGAACCGGGGACCCTTCAGTCCGCAGGCCGACGCTCCATCCACTGAGCCAAACCGGTTTTGGCATGATGAGAACTTTTAAGATCTACTCTCTTAGCCAACTCTTAAGTATGCAATATAGTATTATTAACTATAGTCACCATGTAATATAGTACATTCCACCCTCACACAATGTTTTAACTAATAAGCAATGAGGGTACATTCCTTTCAAATAGAAGAAATTTTGCCATTAGCTTCAAATAAATATATTAAGCACTCCTGTTGTGCAGAATGCTTGCTTTATAGGAAAACATATTGAAAAATTAAGCTTCAAGTTCCTTCAAGTTCTAAATCATCCTCAAGGGCCTCCAAATTATGAAGTAAGAACAGTAACAAAAGCTTAATTAAAGTTTTTGCTCAGTATATTAGCTTTAAGGCTAATCTATACTAAGGTAGAACTAATAACAGCTAACATTTTAGCAATTTTTGAATAGAAGGTATTTGCATGTGGTATACAATCCAAAAAGTATGAAAAGCCATAGAGTGAAAAATAAATCTCCCTTCCACCCTGGCCCACAGCCACCCAGTTTCTCAACTTGTGTCATTCCAGAGATATTTTATAGTGCAACAGGGTTAAATGACTTGGTATGTGAGAGTTGCTAAGGGCTTTGAATGGACGGCTCATTGGTACTAACATCAGCCCCTATTTTCAACTGAGAAAACCTGTTTGAGACCTGAAGTAAACAAGCCACTGGCCAAGTCTCATGGAGATAAGAGACAAAGTTCATATTCTTGGAATCCATCCACCTCCCATCCCCACCCGCAACACACACATATACACACAGAGCTCTGAACAAAGGTGACTTCAGCTTATGTTGTTCCCTCTGCCCTGAACACCCTTCCACCAACCTTCGCCATCCCTTTGCCTAGCTAATCTGACTATCCATATACATTTTATAATCAGTTTGTCTCTAAAAACATCTTGCTGGAATTGTGGGACTGCATTAAACCTACAGATCAATTTGTGGAGAATTGGTATTTTAACAATACTGAGTCTTCCAATCCATGAACACAGTATGTCTGTCCACTTATTTTAGATCGTCTTGGATTTCTTTCTTCAGTGTTTTGCAGTTTTCAGTGTGCCGATCCTATACATGTTTTGTTAGATTTATACCTAACCTAAGTATTTCATTCTTTTCAGATCAACTGCAACTGATACGTGTTTTTGTTGGTTTTTTTTTTTTTTATAATTTTAGTTTCCAACGATTTCTTGCTAGGACATAGAAATACAATTGACTTTTGTGTTGACCTTGTATCCTGCAACCTTGCTAACTGTCTTCTTATTCCCAGCTTTTTTATAGATTCCCATAGGGTTGTCTATATAGACAATCATGCCATCTGCAAATGAGGACAGTTGCTCTTTCTTTCCGATCTGTATGCCTTCTATTTACTTTTCTTGCACTGGTTAGCGCTTCCAGTCGGATGGTGAGTAGCCGTGGTGAGAGCAGACGTCATGACTTTGTTCCGCATCTTGGGGAAAAACATTCACTCTTTCACCACTGTGTTAGCTGCATCTATCTACGTATGTTAACTGTAGATTTTTCGGTAGAAGCTCCTTTTCAAGTTGAGAAAATGCCCTTCTCTTACCGGTTTGCTGGCAGCATTTATCATGAATGAGTGTTGAATTTTGTCAAATGTTTTTTCTGCATCCACTGACATAATCATGTGGTTTTTGTTAAGCCATTCGTATGGTGGAATACATCTATTGATTTTGGAAAAGTGGAACAGCCTTTTGTTCCTGGGATAAATCACAATTGGCTGTGGTGTGCTATTCTTTCTACATTTCATGTTGCTGGGTTTGATTTCCTAGTTTTTTGTTGAGGATTTCTGGGTCTGTGTTCATGAGGACCACTGGTTTGTAGTGTTCTTTCCTTGAACTGTCTTCATCCGGTTCTATAAACAGAGGTGTACTATACACTTTTCTGAGGTCTTGGATGATAATTTTACTATTTTTAATTATCATGAAAACTGAAGAGTAGTTTTTTGTCTTTGCTTTTCTGCTAGACTTTGGTTGTAAGTCCTTGACCGGGAAAACAATTTCCAAAGATAACAATCTTCCTAAAGTAAAATGAGACTGTTTTACAAGGAGCCACAGTGGCTCTGAGCATGCAATGCAGTGAAACCCATTAGTTTACCACCATCACCTGCAAACCCCTTCCCTACCCCAGCACATTCCCCAGAGAGTAGAATCCATGAGGAACTGTGCTGATTGGCTTTGGATAAAAACAGGCCATGGTTTCCATCAAATAAAAGATAAATTATTACTCCACCCTGAATGCAAATACTCATATTTGTCTTTGAGTTACCCAGGAAAGCACCTATCAAATATTAACCCCTTGCCCTAACCGGTTTGGCTCAGCGGATAGAGCATCCGCCTGCGGACTCATGGGTCCCAGGTTCGATTCCGGTCAAGGGCATGTACCTTGGTTGCGGGCATATCCCCAGTGGGGAGTGTGCAGGAGGCAGCTGATCGATGTTTCTCTCTCACTGATGTTTCTAACTATCCCTCTCCCCTCCACTCTGTAAAAAATCAATAAAATATATTTTTTTAAAAATTAACCCCTTAATTCCTACAATTCCTAAAATGCTCAGTCATTACCACCCACATACTTACTGAGGAAGTCAAGACACAACAAGGTTAAAAGATTTCAATATCAGCAGAGCTAAAATTTGAATTTAAACATCTCCTATTACCCAATTTGTTAGAAAAAGTGCTACAAAAATGCAATGTCAGGTCAATCAGGCATGGGAGGGGCTCAAGAAAGGGATCTGAAGCAAAAGAGTTCCCTGAGGGGTCCTTTCAGAACTAAAATGCTGATTCTGCTTTTGGCACTTTTTGTTTATTTATTTTGTTAATCCTCACCCAAGGACATTTTTCCCATTGATTTTCAGAGAGAGTAGAAGGAAGGGAGGGGGGGAAATTATGATTCAGAAAACCTGGGGGAGGCCTCTCTGATTCTGCATTTCTAACAAGCTCTCTGGTGCTGGAGATGCTGCTGACCACTAGGAGTAGCAAGGATCTACAGGCTGCAATGGACACAGACCACAAGAAATGACTATAAAAACAGAAATGAAAAAAAGGCAAACTTTTCTCAAAAACCAGAATGAGGACTTATCCATATTTCTTGATGGAATTCTGAGCCGTGTAACACCTTAGAAATACCTTCAGCTTTATTTTCCAGTTTAAATTTGGATTTCAATTTCTTGGAGGGTTTTTCCCTAAAAATCCTGATTTTTTTTATCAAGGCTAAGAAGCCAAGTACATGGAAAACTTTTTTTTTTTTTTTGGTATATATAATTGATCTCAGAGAGGAAGAGAGAAATAGAAGCATCAATGATTTGATGGCTGCCTGCTGCATGCCCCCCTACTGGGGATCGAGCTGGCAACCCTGATCGTGTGCCCTGGTGGAGGTTGAACCCTGACCTCTGCTCAACCACTGAGCAAAACCGGAGGGGCAGAAGACTGTGTCATGTTGCCATACCTTCCAAGCAGGTCCCCGTCCTTCACATAACCTCTCGCTGTTTAAACTCTAGAGATGAGACAAATGGCAGAGCTAGGTGAGATGTTAGGGGCTGGGCCCCAAAGTTCCAGATGCAAAGGAAAGCTCTACACCACGCATGTCAAACCCGTGGCCTTCCGGCCGCATGCCTCGTTTATTTCGCCCATGTTAGCCTTTGAGTTTGACCTGCCTGCACACCAAAATAACACCTTAAGATACCACTGGCTCCCATGTCTGGCCTTAGCTGACAAAGTTCCAGCACTGAGGTGGTCACTGCTGGGTAACATTTTATACAAACTACTGGGTTTCAATTTCTTCACCAGATCTTTTGAGTGGCAAGCTCTACCTACTTTCGTAAGTCCACAGAGGAAACAAAGCAAGTTGCTTAACAAGGCCCTGTATTCTACCTGGACCCTGCTCTCTTGTATTCATTCCTGGTTATCTGTGCTGTGCTCAAACATTGGCGAGCTGCCTCTTTTAAAAGGCAGTGGCACACCTCCCCCCACCTCCTCCATTCTCTTTGCTCAGGGCAATGCCTAACTACCAACCAACACACCTCAGAGCACAGAGCCCTGCAGCTGACCGGATAAAGTCAGTTTAAAATTCTGGGAAGGCATAACTTGCTCCTTTTGTCTTTCCTTAGGGCCCTTCAGAAATACCCTCCAGCAAACCAGCAGAATAAGCCTTTCACCCTGGAGACATAAAACAGTCTGCATCCTGAAGTCTACAAACACTGGGGCCTTTCTTTAAAAGGTGTCCGCATATTATATTAGTCCCAAGGAACGTGTACTTAGGTACTCAAGTCAGAAAAAGAAGCCCGATGCCTGGGAGAAACAAAACGTACATAACATGACAGCTCTCTGAGGAGTCTCTAAAGTTGTGCTGCCCGGCCTCCGACGGAGGCCTACCTGTGACGGGGAACATGGGGCCGGGTTTCCTGAGCGGGAGCCTGGCCTGTCCACAACAGAGCCAAGGAACTGCCCAGAGAGGCCTGTTACAAACCCGCAAAAAAAGAGGGCAGAGTTGGCAGGCCCCTGCCTCGAACGCCCTGGAAGCTCAACATAAGGATTCTGCGAAATGAGCTCGGCCATGGACAAGTCCAACAGAAAGTTCTCTGTTTTCGGTTCCCTCCCGAACTGGCTGCCCTCCCGGAGTGATTTGACTCTGGGTACCAATTGGGCAAAGCCCTCCGCGGTGCTGGGGGCGGCGGACTCAGGGATGCCGGTCCTGTCTTCTCGGCTAATCAAGCAATCGGACCTCTACTGTACAAACTGGGGGCTTCTGTGGGCAGATCTCGGCTCCCCCACTGCACCGAGGCTCCATGGCTCCATTCAACGAGCACGTATTGAACGTCTATCGTATGCCCGGCGCTCCTTGGGCGCCGGGGAGGAAACCCAGCCACGGCCCCCAGTGGTGGAAGGAGACAGAGAAGGACCATCGGCAGCGGCGGCTGTTGTGCGAAAACCTTACACAAGTTGCTATGATCGGTCGTATCCAGGGGCAACAGGACCCCCAGGCGGGCTCCGCGGACCCCCAAGCCAGAGCGTCAAACAGGCTCCAGCCAGCGCAGGGGGAGCAGCAGGTACGCCCGGGGGCAGGTGTGCAGGTAGGAGGCGCACACCTGAGGCGGCCGCGCAGAACCACCCCCGGGAGTGGAGAGGGCGGCCCTGGGACCCCGGGCGGGAGAGAGGGTGCGCAAAGC
>NW_006295183.1:1628543-1630322 GCF_000327345.1 Myotis davidii | reverse complement strand
TGGCGATGCTGAGGGCCAGGACCGGGGTCCCGGAAGGCGGGTTGCGTGGACCGGGAAGAACCCGAGCTGAGGGAGAGGGTCCTGTCCCAAGAGCAGCTCCGTGTTCCTTGGAGGAAGTGAGATTCTCTGCAGGTGGCGGAGGACTTCCCCATGAGCACGCAGGCGCTGTCCCAGGAGCAGCTCCCTGTTCCTGGGAGGAAGCGGGGTCCTCTGCAGGTGGCGGGAGGACTGACTGCCCGGTGAGCACGGAGGTGCGCGGGCCGGTGCTGGGAACTGCGTGGCCCAGGGTTGGCCTGACGCAAACTGTTTAGCTGACAGGAGACGGGCAAAGCGCCTGGGCTCCTACCCTGGGCGTAGCCACAACCAGCTCTGAGGCCAGGGGCAGAGCGGGCAGGGGTGTGGAGCAGGGGTGAGTGGGGGTCGCTTGGTACGGGTCTGCAGGACAGATGCACGGTAAATGTGTGTGAAAAACTACAATGTAAGTCCTGGTCCACCGGCCTAACCGGGAAGGGACGCCGGCAGACAGTGGAGCACCCTCGGTGACCCTGTCTTAGTTGAAAAGGTTTTGCGAACTCTGGCTAACCAAGTCAGGTTAAACACAGGCTTTTGCGCTGAAGGGCATTAATCAGGGACCAATTTACAATTCAAATGTGAAGCTTAAGTAAAACACCGACTTTCTAAGAATTGTCGCTTTGGTATCCGACTCTTACACGCCACAATGTGATGGGAGCCTCCCTCCTCTAGGCCCTGAGCAGGGCACTCCACGGAGGTATTGTTCCCATTTTACAGAAGAGAGGACTGAGACTTCAGAGCTACAGCAGCTTGTCTCAGGACACACAGTTAATGGGTGGGTAGAGTCCGGGTTCCAACTCTCTTCACTACACAGTGTTGCCTAATATACAACTCGGATGGGCTTGTGAATTCCAAGCTAAGCAGTAAGTACCAAAAGGGCTCTCACCTTTTGGTTACCAAACATGAAACTCAGTGACTCCAATTAATACTCTATTCAATCGGCAAATATTGGGAACTTAGTACGCGCTAAGCAATATGCTAGTGACTGGAGACAGACGGACAGTCAAAGATGATAAGCTGAATTGTTGTATGTAGCCTCTGGCCTCTGCTCTCTCCCAAAATCTCAGTGAAATGACAATTACAGGGATTTATTGTTTAAAGGGCATAAAACTATTAGGACAAAGAATGGGAAAGGAGACAAGGGCAACAAAATGTTGGAAGCAGAAAAGCAAATGGGCAGGTGGTAACCGACTTAGCAGATCCAAGAAAGCTAAGCCGTCAGCTGGCACAGGCAAAGGCTGAAATGCAACCGAGGTTCTACCACAGAACAAAAGGCTTTGGAATGGGCAGCACCAGCACATCTAGAAATGGCGGTGAAGGCGGGAATAAAAACAACAACAATAAGGTCAATTGAGAGTCTTTTTAAGAAGCGATTGGATCCCTGGATCCCCTCTCATGCTCATCCCCCAAAACTAGTTCTAGTCTCTGGAGAAAGTAAAACAGAGGGTCTCAGCTGGGAATCACTAGGCACAGTTGAGGGACCATACTAAAAACTGTGTGTGTGTGTGTGTGTGTGTGTGTGTGTATCCCTGGATACTAAGTAACTAGATGCCCGGTTCACAAAATTCATGCACTGGAGGGGGAGCCCCTCAGCCCGGCCTGTGCCCTCTCATAGTCCAGGAGCCCTGCGATCAATTGCCCCAAAGAGGTAGGCCCCACCTACCCAGCCAGGGCTCTGAGATGGATTGCCCCACAGAGGGAGGCACT
>NW_006295183.1:1621952-1628289 GCF_000327345.1 Myotis davidii | reverse complement strand
CAAGATTTGTGAACTCAGGGAGTACCTCAGCCTGGCCTGCTCCCTCTTGCAGTCCAGGAGCCTCAGGGGGTATCTGACTGATGGCTTGTGCCCGCCTCCCTCAGGCCTAAGCCAACAGTTGGACATCTTTTGTGCTGCCGCAGAAGTGGGAGAGGCTCCCACCACCGCTGCTGCACTTGCCAGCCGTGAGCCCGGCTTCTGGCTGAGGAACGCTCCCACTGGCCACCAGGGGCAGCTCCTGTGTTGAGTGTCTGCCCCCTGGTAGTCAGTGTGCATCATAACAATTGGTCGTTCTGCTGTTCAGTCGATTTGCATATTAGGCTTTTATTATATAGGATATGAAAGCAAAAAAAAAAGTTAAAGGAAAGAAAATCTCACAGGAAATAGAGTCAAAAAACAGAGATAGAAAATGAGAAAATAAATTAGAGCTATAGTCCAAGAGAATAATAGAATAAGACTTCCATAAAGTTAAGAGAGTAAATGGAAAAAACAAACAAACATAAAATAAATAATTCGATACCATTTTTCAGAACCAAAGGACATGAGTTTTGGACTTAAAGGACCTACCAGTGCCCAGCATAGTGAGTGGCGCATCAGACCACTGGAGCAGAGAGAAGAGCCTTGAGGTTCCAAGAGGAACATAGCAGGTTTCATTATAAAGGATCAGGAATCAGAAAGGCATCAGACTTTTGGGAGCTACAAGGGAATGGAGCAAACCCTCCCACATCCTGAGGAAAAGTGATCCCACCTAAGAAGTCTGGTTACAGCTGGAGTATGAGTAAGGTGTGAGGGTTAATGGAAGACTCTTTCAGACATGCAAAGACTCTCTCTTTCTCTTTCTCAGGAGGCGGCTAGAGGAGGACACCATCAGAACAAAGATTTAAACCAAGAAAGCAGCCCTGGCTGGTGTGGCTCAGTGGATAGAGTGTTGGCCTGTGCACTGAAGGATCTCAGGATTGATTCCTGGTCAAGGGCACATACCTGAGTTGCAGGTTTGATCCGTGGCTTTGGTCAGGGTGCCAGTGGGAGGCAACCAATTGATGTGTCTCTCACATCAAAGTTTCTCTTCCTCCCTCACTCTCTCCCTCCCTCCCTCCGTCCCTTCCACTCTCTCTAAATATCAATGGAAAGATATCCTCAGGTGAGGATTAATAAACCAAGGAAACAGAGAACAGAGGATCCAAGAGAGGGTGGATGCAGCCTACAGAGAGATGAAGGGGGTGGAGGCCCCGGTGCAGCAGGGCTGGGAGTCAACCGCCCAGACTGGAGCATCCAGAGATTTCTTCAAGGTAAAATTAAGAAAATACTTGATATACAGAAAAGAAAGATACATAGTTTGGGGAAAGTTTTGAAATAAACTAGTGATAAATGCCTAGGAAACTAAGCAAATATTCATAGATATTAATTGCAGGAAAATTAAAATGATGTATAGAGCCGAAACCGGTTTGGCTCAGTGGATAGAGCGTCAGCCTGCGGACTGAAAGGTCCCAGGTTCGATTCCGGTCAAGGGCATGTACCTGGGTTGCGGGCACATCCCCAGTGGGAAATGTGCAGGAGGCAGCTGATCAATGTTTCTCTCTCGTCGATGTTTCTAATTCTCTATCTCTCTTTCTTTCTCTCTGTAAAAAATCAATAAAATATATTTTAAAAAAATGATGTATAGAGAAAGATAAGTATGGTAAATCACAAGGCTCAACTGTGAATAATATTTGCATAATTATAATAATGTAAACAATGAATACTGACCTATCCAAAAGTATGTGACCATATTAGGAGAGTATGGGGTCCAGATGTATGCATGTGTGATAGGGAAAAGGGGAGGGTGTGCAAGAGACTGAAATACTCATCGTTCATCAGGGGAGATCAGTAGATGCTTAAAACTGAAAAACCAGGAGGTAGCAGTATATGCGTGTTCATTACGAATATAAAGGTAAGGGGTGGGGGCGGGCTAGAAGGGGTCATTGGGAGGGGAAAAAAGGACATATGTAATACTTTTCAATAAGAAAAAAATATATAAAGGTAAAAACAAAACTAACGAGTTAAAAGTTACAAAGTGTTGCCTCTGGAGGCAGGAAATGTAGTGGGGGTTTGAGGCCTTGTGGAACTATTTGATTCTCTCAACCATGTGCACTTATAACTTCAATAAAAATAAAATCTAAATTAAAAACATTTTTACAAAAAGGAACATGAGAGTCGGTGGTTAACAAGGCAGATAAAGCTCCTGCCAGCAGAGCCGTGGAGAACAAGTACTGAACCCAGTAAATACAACAGCGTGTGCTGAGTGTTGTTCATGGTGGGATGGGGATTTCCAGCAAAGATTTAATTGAGTCTGTGGCTCAGAATTTCAGCTGATATTTGAAATATGAACAGCAATTAGCTAGGCAAAGAGATGGTAAGGGTGGGTGGAAGTGTGTTCTGGGCAGAGGGAACATGTGCAAAGGCTCAGACACAAGCAAAGCAAAGCACAGTGAAGAGGCTCGAGCCCAGCATTCAAGGGGAGAAGGACTGGCAGACAAGACCTAAGCTGAACGGTAGCCATGGGCCAGTCTCTGCAGGGCCCCCTGAGAGGGTGGACTCTGATGAATGGTTAAGCAGGAGAGTGAGGCCTATTATTTATTTATTTTTTTAATAGATTTTTATTGATTTCAGAGAGGAAGGGAAAGATATAAACATCAATGAGGAGAGAGAATCATGGATGGCTGCCTCCTACACGCCCCCCACTGGGGATTGAGCCCAAAACCAGGGCATGTGCCCTTGACCGGAATTGAACCCAGGACCCTTCAGTCTACAGGCCGACGTTCTATCCACTGAGCCAAACGAGCTAGGGCCTGGTGAGGCCTTTTAGAATGCTCTCTCTGGCCACAAGAGGGAGATGGGTTGAGCGTGGCAAGATTGGAGGTTCTCCTCCAGTACTTATTGTTTCCTGTCCCTGGACACTAGCCTAAGTTTATTTTTAGTTCCAAGGACAGACGCAAATTTTTTACTTTTGCTTTTTAACAGAAGTTCACAGGCTTCCAAAAGGCGTTGTTGGGAATCCCACATAGTAACAGTAGATAAAAAATGGTTTTTTGTTGCCTTCCTCAGTGTTACATTGCAATATATCATGAGTCGGTGGCTATAGCTGTGCCTCTAGGGTGTTTACAAAAGCTGAAGTCAAAATGAGGATAAATAAAGGGTAGAGAAGCTAAATTAGTGATAGATGCGTAGGAAACCAAGGCAGCCTTTGGACAGGTCTCTGGGTTTCAGGGTCTGAGCCACATATCAAGGGCTGTCTCAAGGCAACCGGACTCAGAAGAGACTGATTAATAAACCAGATGCTACTTTATTAGTTGCTGCCAGTGGAAAGAGTCTCCCAGCAGCTGTAATGCTGATTCTTATCTCAGTCCCTGAACTCATCCTGAGAGTATATTGGCTACTCCCCAGGATACTCTTCTTTCCTGGGATCAAGCCTGGCCTCTTCCCAAGTCCCTCAGCCACTCTGTTAGCCCTGGGCTGGTCTCCTTCCAAGGACAACCACCTCCAAGCCGGGGGACTCCTCTAGCCTAGCCCCTCTCTGCAAGCACACTGATCCCATGGACTCATGGAGGGTTCTTAACGTCAAAAGCATTGATCCTACAAGGGCTTTAGATTCTAAATTCCATGAAGGGCTGGGAGCAAAACACCCTCCCAAACTGTGGCCCTGCAGGTTCTGCCCCTGGAGGCAGCGCCTGATAATGGTGAGGTGAGAGTGGGGGGTTCCCATTTCACTTCATTTCTTACTGAGGTCTCTCCCACTGCATCTCTGTGATGTTGGGATGGGGGTAGCTTTTCCTGTAACTCCAATTCAACAATAGATCGAATCTACTACTTTTAATAAGCTCAGTAACTAGCAGGAGCCCTGGAGACTTCTACCTCAAACAGAAAAATAGAAACAGTGGTGGTGAGCCCTAGCCCGTTGAAATAAATAAAAATATTAAAAAAATTTTTAAATATATATTTTAAAAAAGAACCCCCCCCTCAAAATAAACAGTGGTGGTGAACTTGAACATTTCAAGTATTAAGTATATAGTAGGAAGACCAATTAAGTTTATCGGAGATAATTATCAATATTAAGCATGAACCAAACACCCAAGAAAGTCTCATGTTTAACGTCACATGACTTACAACTTGTTTTGAAATGATTCTATTCTTACAAGGCCTTTTAAAGAAAAGTGCCCATATAAATCCCTTACGTCTGAGGGGTTCGACTCAAAGATGTAAAAATAAACCATTCATTGTGGTGTTTGAAAGCAGCAGATGCCCCTGTCTTCTGTGGGGGGTGGGGGGGCTTAGGGAGCTCCTCCAGTAGTGTTCCCACGTGTCTGGAGGGAGGGGCCGGGACCTGGGCAAATTCCAGGCGGGGCGGTTCAGGGGTTAGAGTCAACTGCTGCTTCTGAAAAAACTTGTCTCTTCAGCCGGAAAAATGTTCTCCGTTTCTTCTCTAAAAATAGTGCTCGCTGGGATTTTCCAGTTTGACATTCCTTTGGTTCCTATGACCAAGGACAACCCGAGCCAATCCATCTGCGTCCCTCCCCGGAGCCTCCAGTGGAATCCCAGCCTTTGTGGGACCCCTGCTCCTACTGTGGCCTCCAGACCTTGCTGGCACTTGACAACTCAGGGAAGATTCGTCTGCTCAGCAGTTGCTGGCTTCTCCCCGGCTGCCTGCTGCCTTCTCTTCCCGTGGCAGCGGAAGAATGGCCTTCCGGGAAGAAGGCGCAAAGGGTGGCTCCAAGGAAATGTGAGCACTGCCTTCATTTACCCCTCCCCCCGCCCTTCCCATGGTCATGCCAGGCGGGTGCTGGCTAAACTGGCCTGTGAACCTCAGGGGGCAGCTGCGGTAGCCAGGCGGCAACTTACATAAACCAAACATTTGCTGGTGGCCCACCCCCGTCTGCCAGGCCCTGGGCTGCATGCTGGAGCCCCAAGGCTCTCTCCAAAGAGCTGTGCGGGTAGCAATTGTGGAACCAGGACAGACGTGTTTGCTTCTGTCTGCCAAGCATCCATCCCCTGCTTTTCTTTTTTTAAATAAGTTTTTACTGATTTCAGAGAGAGTAAGGAAGAAGGGGAGAGAGAGGAACATCAGTGAAGCTTCCTGCACACCCCCTACTGGGGATCTAGCCCGCCACCCAGACATGTGCCCTGACCAGGAATCGAACTGTGACCTCCTGGTTCGTGGGTCGAAGCTCAACCACTGAGCAACACCAGCCGGGCCCCCTGCTTCTAATGACAGCACCACCACCTTGTCCTGGGCCTACTCCTCTTCTACTTCCACCTCCCAGGAAGAGTGGGCACCTGCCCCGAGAATGAGCAGGCATGGTTCCCTGCCCTCCTAGGCCATAGCTCAGGGTGGGCATGGGACCTGAGCTGAGCCAGAGTGTCCCACCTGGGGATTTTCTCTAGAACGCAGGGGTTCGTGAACTTCCATGCGCAGAGGAATCACTGGAGATGTAGAGTCTCAGCAGCTCCTCTAAGAGTCTGCTTAGGCCTGGGGTGGGGGCAAGATTGTGCTGCTGCAAGTACCTGCAGGATATAAGGTCAATACAATTACCTGGGCCAGGAGGGCAGGGAAGGCGCGAAGGAGTTAAGCTAGGTCTTGAAGGATAAGGAGGAGTTTACTCAGCAGCATGTGATCCTGCCAAATGTATCCGCCTTCTTGCTTGGCCTGTGTGGCCCCAGGCTCTCCTGACCATCCTCTCTCTCTGCTTGCCCTTTTCAGTCATAGTCATAGGACTGGCCCCTAGAGTTCAACGTTTCTCAGGCCACAGCCATCCCGTTTACCCGCATGGGATACATTCCGAGATCTCCAGTGGGTGCCTGAAACTGCGGATGGCACCGAACCGTATACACCCATAGATATGTGTTTTTCCTATACATACTTACATATGATAAAGCTTAATTTATGAATTACGCATAGTAAGAGGTTCACAATAAAAACAGAACAATTATAATAAAACACTGTAATAAGTTATGTGAATGTGGCCTCTCACAATACCTTCTTGTAACCATGTCTTTCTTGCCATAAATGGTTTGGTGTCACTCCTTTCAGAGGATCCCTTGCTGAAGTCTTCCTACAGGCTCAGTGCTTTCTGGCGCAACACATTTTCTGTTCGTGTTTTTCACCCATAAAATGTAATGCCTTTCCATCTTGTGTGTGTGTGTGTGTGTGTGTGTGTGTGTGTGTGTACATGTATTAAAGCTGGGGCAGTGAGACAAGGCAGGGCTTAGGATAGAAGCAACAGGAGAGAGCCTAGGCGGGCTGCTTTGGCTCACTGGAAAGTCAGAGAAAAGGGGGCCTTGGAGACGGGTTCAGGAGTTTCGC
>NW_006295183.1:1599602-1614574 GCF_000327345.1 Myotis davidii | reverse complement strand
ATAAAATGTAATTCCTTTCCATCTTGTGTGTGTGTGTGTGTGTGTGTGTGTGTGTGTGTGTGTACATGTATTAAAGCTGGGGCAGTGAGACAAGGCAGGGCTTAGGATAGAAGCAACAGGAGAGAGCCTAGGCGGGCTGCTTTGGCTCACTGGAAAGTCAGAGAAAAGGGGGCCTTGGAGACGGGTTCAGGAGTTTCGCCAGGACGAGCTGCCACTATCCACTGTTCCCCTGGTTGCAAGTCTTGTGGAGACCCTTAGAGTTTAAGACGTGCACGCCTGTGGGGGAAGAGGAGGGAGAAGGGCAAGGTGACTGCATGCTCCCGGCAGGGAGAGCACACTTTCCATCTTAACTGAGCACTTATCCATGCACTGTGGCCATAACTTTTGCATTTTGAGGTATGACCGCAAAACAAGCAAGAATTTCTTTTCCCCTCTTCACAATTCCACAGACACTCATTCTTATTATAGATCTTAGCAACCTCAGCATATTATATTTTTCCTCTTCTTATCAAGAATATTCACCTTTATATTTAAAGGGAGCACTTTAGCCCTAGCCTTTGTGGCTCAGTTGGTTGAGTGTCCCATGCACCAAAAGGTTGCCAGTTTGATTCCAGGTAGGAGGCAGCTGATCAATGAATTGCCTTCACATTGATGTTTCTCTCTTCTCCCTCTCCCCTTCTCTCTCTAAAAATCAGTAAAAAAATGTTTGGTTTTTTTTAAAAGGGGGGAGGAGGGAGCACTTTATTGCTTCTCTTTGGCATATCTGAACTGCCAGCATCACCACTCTTGCACTTGGGGCCATTACTAAATTAGAGTTACTTAAACACAAGCACTGTGGCAATCCTACTAAGTAACTACCGGGCAGGAAGCACTTACAGTATGTAGTCACTGGACAACGGGACAATTCGCCTTCTGAGAAGGAGAGTATGGGAGAGCGTGAGATTTCATTACACTATTCAGAACAATGCACAATTTAAAACTTCTGAATTATTTCTGAAATTTTTCACTTAATAGTTTTGGACTGAGGTTGACCCAGAGTAACTGACACTTCAGGAAACTGAAACTGCTAACGTGCACGTAGGTAAGAGGGGACAACTGTACTCGCTTCATCGCCTTTCCTATGACTCCAGACCTTTCTCCTGAGCTCCAGCCACTTAGATCCAACTGCCCACCGATACTACCTTTGTCATGGAATTGTGTGCCCTGAATTCCATGAGGCCAAAGCATAATTCATAATCTCACCTGATGCCCCCCGCCAATAAGCACACCCATTCCTTTATGAGGCGGCGGAGGAGGTACAGCTATTGTACACCCCATGTGCCACACACTGCTCTACTTGGCTTTCACATATTAACTCATTAAATGCTCAAAACAGCCACTAAGGTGGGCTAACTCCTGGCATCCTGTAGGGCTCAGCTAGATGTCAACTCTTCCAGCTAGATATCAAAACAATATCAATATTTTGCAGAACGTCCCTCAATTCCTGAGTCCCCAGGCAGGGTCAGGTACTCCAGCCCTAGCCTTCGTAGTTCCTTATATCAAAGTATTTATCACGGGGGTTATGACTCACTGCTTACTCATCCATCTGCAGCCCTGCCAGCCATAAGCTCTGAAAGGGCAAAGGCCTCTTTTATCTCCGTTGTGTCTCAGGGCCAGATGTGGGATAGGCATGCAATAAACCATTCATGGGACACAGGATTATATTCACTAGTTGCGTATTCTCGGACAAGATATTAACCTCTGTGGGCCTGTTTCCTCATCTGTAAAGAGTTTAGAATTGTGCTTGAGACAAAGTAGATACTCAGCAAATGTTTACCCATTGCTGTAAACACTTTGTAACGAGCTTTGAAAGCATAATTCTGAACGAGCAAGGCAGGGCAAGGCATTCTGGGAAGAATAGCTATCCTAAACCAAAGCCCTATCAGAAAGGCCGGAGAGGTTCAGAAAGAGGTGAGCAGTCTGGGTTCCTGTCCAGACAGGGAGAGGTTAAAAGTTATTTGAAGGCAGGGGCTGGGACAGGTAGGTTGCCATGCTGGGAACAGATTCCCAAAGCCCCAGCAGTCAGGGGAGCCATCAGAGCCGCATTTTGCTCTTTAAGCAGGCACTGACATGATCAGATTTGGGTGAAAACAAAAAGTACAGATGAATAATTCAAAATCTTATCTCCTCTGTATCAAATGGGGAGTAGAGATTCTGTTACTCTAAATAATGTACAGAGCCCTTAAAAAAAATATGGTCTTGCCCTAACTGGTTTGGCTCAATGGATAGAGCATCAGCTTGTGGACTGAAGGGTCCCAGGTTCGATTCCGGTCAAGGGCACATGCCTGGGTTTCGGGCTTGATCCCCAGTAGGGGGCATGCAGGAGGCAGCCAATCAATGATCTCTGTCATCATTGATGTTTCTATCTCTCTCTCCCTCTCCCTTCCTCTCTGAAATCAATAAAAATATATTTTAAGAAAATGGTGGACCTTGAAAAAGAAAAAGGTCTCAGAGTCCCCAAGAGTGTATCTATGGATACCACCTAGGGGTCCCCAAACTCATTTGGGAAGCCTGGGGCAGCCAGATACGCCCTCAAGGTGGTTCAGGGAGCCTGGTTCTTGGAGAGGAAGTGGGCTGAAGCCCTCCAGATCTGTGGGGGCGTGAGCTAAGCCTGAGGACAGACAGGCCTTAGGTAAGTGATCAGAGTGGACAGGAAAACATGATGCTGGGACACGCGAAGGGCAGAGTGTGGGAGACCAAGACATTGGGGGAGGGGGAATGAAATAGTGGCTGAGGAACACACTTAAAGAAGTCAGGCGGGTGAAGGTTCTAGGAGCTATTGCCAAAGGCCTGAATGTCACACCACTTGCACTTTTTAGACTGTATTCATGGGCAGACCTAAAGATTGTTTTAATTAAATTTATTTGGAAGCAATATCAAAAAATTTTTTAAACATTTAAAAGGCTGTATCGTACAAAAAAACTCCCCCCACTTCCCTATTTGAAAGCGAGTTGCCAATCTAATACCCCATCATCCCCAAATACTTTAGTAGTGGATATGTCCTGCAAACAGGGGCATTCTCCTTTACCAGAATACAATCAGGAAATCATTACTGAGACATCACTACCACTAGCCCATGGAACCCATTCAAGTTTTGCCAAATGTCCCTGTTTTTGTAGCAAAATGACCCCATTCAGAATCATGCATTCCATTGGTTGTCATGTCTTTTTAGTCTCCTTCAGACTGAAACAGGTCCTTAGACTGGTCTTAACTTTTATGACCTTCACACTTTTGAAGATTACAGCCAATTGTTTTGCAGAATGCCCCTCAATTTGGGTTGGTCTGTTTCCTCAGGGTTACACTTTGGGCAGAAACACCCTAGAAGTGATGGTTCTTAGCACAGCCTGTCAGGAGGCCTGTGATTGCTCCTTGTCCTAATGATGCTCCCTTTGATCAGCTGGTTAGGCTTGTGTCTACCAGGCTTCTCTGCTCCAAGTCATTCTTTTTCCCGCCTTGTAATAAAGAAAAAAACCCTGGGACAATCTGAGCGTCCAAATATTAATTGTAATGTCTGATAACCCACGGAATAAGTTATATAAATTTAAATTTTGTTGAGGAATGTTCCAATCAGTTTATTAATTTATATCAATATAGATGCATGGCTTCCTATTTTATTCAATGGGTATATATATACTCCATTACAATCTTTTCTTTTTTTGATGCTCAAATTGTCATTGATTTGTCCAGTGGGCTCTTGTTTTTGTGTTTTGAGCCCTTTTTACTTTCTGGCATAGATGTTCCAAGCTCACACTTTGCTTACCCCAGCCCTGGAATCAGCCATTTCCACCTGATTTATTTTATTGGAAATGGTACTTAGAAATGAAGATCTAGGCACAAGGTGTGCCCATTGCTATTAGGCTGTGTCAGCTCCCAGGACTTCTCAGTGCAAACAGCTAGGAAATATATATACACACACACACACATATATTTTTATATGTGTGTATTGAAAACCCTAAGTTCATACTGATAGTTCATATACCATTCCTACATTCTAATTTTCTCTTTCCATTATTTTTAATGCCTTTCTCTGTCAGTGAGAAATCTATTTTCTTTCATACATTAACTTACTTGATCAATGTTCCTGTAACCATCCTCCCATCCCCATCGCCACCCCGATCCCTTCACAAATGCCCTCCTGCCACATGACCCCGCACTGAACCATCCCTCTCACTCAACCCCACTCAGGTTCTGACAGCCCATATGGGTGCTCTTCACCCCACAGGCTTATACGGAGTCGGGGCCAGCCCCACTGGGTTCTGACACCCTGTGTAGCCCCCCACACACACACCACCACATTCTCACTCAGGAAGATGCCCTTTTCACCCTACTGGGCTACCTCTCCATGACACGCCACCTTCCCGTCCAGTCCCCCAACACCCCAGAGACATTCTTTACTCTGCTCAGGTTTCAAAGTCTGGCTCTGGGTCTTCACAGCTCCCACCCAGCCCAGACATCTACCATGCTCTGGCCACCTAAAGACTTTTAAGGCCAAATCAGTGAGATAGAGGAAGATTGCCACAGAATTGGGTTTTTATTTTGAGCAGAGAAGCTGACTGTGTGGGAGACATCAATTGGCTTGTCTGTTGCCCCGTAGGAGCAGGGTCCACCTAGTTCTCTTCCTTATCACTGGCATCTTGAGTGTCACCCACTCATGCCCACCGATCCTCAGAAGATAGCAGTAGCTGCTGAGGAGCAGCAGGGAGGAGGCCCCAGGAGGCCACATACTTCAACCACTTATGCGGAAGCCCACGCATGCAGATGGCAGAGAACTGCTTTGCCTAAGAAATCAGGCAGTTGCCCAGGTGATGGAATTTATGGTGCGCTGAAAGCTTGTCTGCCCTAAAATAGCTCTCCAGCTCAGTCTAAACTAGCAGTTCATGTCTTCAGATTTAAAACCTGGTGTTAGGCACTGCCCAGGGTGGGGAAAGTATGCAGATGGGGTAGAGGGAGGCAGCAACGACTCCTAGATTCTCAGTCACAACTCTGCTCCCTTCTGTGTGACCTTGACAATTTTCCCCTCTCGTCTCTTTCCCCAGCATTTTGTTTTATATATATTTTTATTGATTTCTGAGAGGGAGAGGGAGAAACATCAGTGATGAGAGAGAACCACTGATCGGCTACCTCCTGCATCCCTCTACTGGGAATCGAGCCGCAACCCAGGCCTGTGCCCTGACATAGGTCAATGCTCAACCACTGAGCCACCAGTCCGGCTCTTTCCCCATCTTTAAAGTGATGCTTTCTCAGGCCTTTTCAAGAACTAAAATCTTTCTCTCTCATACCATTAGTTCAGGGCTGGTTCAGTTTCAGGACTATCTGCATGCAGGGCACTGCTTGAAGCAGGCATCTCAAGGCAGCCAGCTTGCCTATGAGATAAGTGAAATTTTCCAGAAGAGGAGCTAAGATTCAGAGAGGTTAAGTGATTTGCTGTCTGCTCGCCTCCTGTGGGCCTGCCATAGAGAGAACATATCCTCTCAGATGGGTTTTCAGGGAGCAAAACCACCAAAGAGTAATTGGAATTGCTGACATACCTTCTCAACATGCACATATTATCTGTATACAAAGTTTAAACAAGTACAGTGTTTAGTGTCCTATACACTCTGAAGTTTAAATCCAGGCTAACATTTGTTAGATGATTCTGAGTAGGTCAGAAATGGATTCCCAGCAAAATGGTGCCAAATATTTTAAATATCAAGGACAGATGTAACATGCCACAAGCTGCTGACAGATGTACCCAAGCAACCCCATTCTCTAAATAAATTACTGCCTTAAAAAGGACATATTTTAAATTGTTGAATTTTTCTAACAAAAATTAAGATGCTTATAATATGAAATTCAGATCTTATTTGCCTTTTCTAGAACTTGAAATAGAAGTTCTTTAAAGGAACTGATTCAGTGAGGAACTGAGATTTGCTGGGAGGCAGGGTGGGGAAGATGGAGAAGCCTGATGACCATTTAGGAATGTTAACTACATTCCAGTAAATGTTCTAGAGAAACATCATATATGAAAATACCTTGACATTCTTGTGACTTACCTTGAGTTGCTGATGAAAACAATCAAAATAGAACACAGTTCAGCCCTGCCCAGTGTGGCCCGGTGGATAGAATATTGGCCCCTGCAGGGAAGGGTCTTGGATTTGATTCCCAGTCAAGGGCCTGTACCTGGGTTGCCTGTTCGACCTCTGGCCCCAGTTGGGGCACTTGCTGGAGGCAACCAATGTCTCTTTCTCATATCAATGTTTCCTTCTTTTCCCCCCTCCCTCCCTTCTAAAATCAACGGAAAAAATATCCTCGGGTGAGGATTAACAAAACAAAATAGAACACAATTCAATGTTAACAGTACTGGAAAAAATGTTAACTTTATTCACATAGGAATTTATTAACAAGATTAGAAGCACTTGAAAGGTTAGGCTCCTCCTCTGTGAAATGCTGCCCAAGGTCTCAACCCTCCCCAAAAGAACCCTGGTTCCCACTGATCTGGTGCCCCCAAAGCCCCATTCCTGGCCTCTCAATCCCCTGCTATCTCAGCATCTCCTCCTCCTTTAGCTGTAAGATTCCCTCAGAATCAAAGCCCAGAAAGAGACTTTGGGCTATGTCTCAAGTGTGGCCTGGCCCATTCCACCAGCAGGGTACACTGTCCATGCGCAGTGGTGTTGGCTCCTTCCTGCCTCCTGCTCCCAACACTGCTACAGGCCTGTCACCTCAGTCTCCTCCTAATCAGAACACACTATCTGTGCCTCATCAGGCAAGGCAAGTCAGAGCAGGCATCAAGATAGCACTTTGCATCCTTGCGGCTATCTGCAAGCCTTGCAGGGTAAGGAATACAGCACTAAAGAGCAAGCACTGTCCTTGCCTCCAGATCGAGGGCTCAGGTGTGTGTGGCATCCCATGGGAACTACACCAGGAGAATGGTTACAGGATATCCATCCCTCCAACCTGTTTTCTTTGGAGATGATATTTAAACAACAAAATGTAAAATGCCACCAATGGAAATGGTAGATTCTACAAAGGGGGTGTTGCTGGAACAACGTTTATTAGGGAGTTTCCTGGAGGTATTTTCAGGGTCAACAATCACATTGAAAACCTACCCTACGCCAGGCACATGTGTACCTCCTCTAATGTTCACAATGAATGGAAAGACATTTTATCCCCATGTTACAAAGACAGGCCTAAGAAGGGTGAAGTTCCCCAATTTTGGTTGTTTTCTTGTTCTGCTTTTTGATCAATTGCTCATCTGTCTAATCTAAATTTGCCCGATTCCACAGTAAGACTTCTACAAGGTCAGAGGAAGTACCAGGATTGGAACCCACCGGAGCCTAATCCTTCTCTTCCCAATCGTTCAGCTGCCTCCCTCCACGCACTGCTCCCAATACAGAGGTGGCAGGAGAAAAAACCCGGATGTAGACCTGGTGAAAGTCTACATCTCAGGGCCTGCCAAAAGCCCTTACCACAGGTGACCCCCTAAGCTCTTCATGCCTTGAGAGGCAGCTATCCTTCCAAGATAGGAGAGTGGCAGGCACAACCTGCCTTTCTCAGCAAAGTAACTGACTGTGGCCCCTTCCCCTTTTTTATCAGGGTACTGTATTCTTTCCCTTTGGGTACATTCTCTGCCATATTTCCCCACCTAACAAGAATGACTCCTCCATCTGTGATAGAAGGGAAAAAGGCTAAACAGCAGCACACATGTGCTTAGGACCACATATGAAAACACTTTCAATGGGCATATTTCCCCATCTGTTTTACGTGAGTATAATAAACACCTGCACAGCACCACAATTAGCTGAAACTCAGAAGCTAAACCTTGGATTCAAATTCTGGCTCTGACCTTGGTAGCTGTTTAGTCTATCCATGCCTCAGTTTCCTCATCTGGAAACTAAGATGGAGATGATAGAGGCACTTATCACTCAGAGTTGTTGTGAAAATTAAATCACTCTATATGAAACATCTAGAGTCACTGGAATACAGCAATCTCTAAAAATAAGCATTTGCTTTACAATGCTACTGCTAGTGTCACTAAATAATTCCCCCAATAAGTGTTTATTCACCAAACTTCCTAATTTCTACAACTGCTGGTAGGTGTACAGGATGATGTAACCTTTATGGAAAGGACTATGATCATGTCAAAACAAAAACTACAGAAGTACCTTTATTTACCTTTTGACTAGGACAGACAGGGTGGGGAACCTTTTTCTGCCAAGAACCATTTGTAAATTTGTAACATCATTCGAGGGCCATACAGAATTTAATATCAACTTAAAAATTAGCCTGCTGCCCTTGCTGGTTTGGCTCAGAAGATAGAGCATCAGTCTGTGGACTGAAGGTAGCTGGGTTAGATTCCGGTCAAGGGCACATGCCCGGGGTGCAAGCTCAATCCCCAGTAGTTAGTGTACAGGAGGCAGCCCATCAATGATTCTCTTATCATTGATGTTTCTACCGCTTCCTCTCCCTTCCCCTCCCCTCTGAAATAAATAAAAATATATTTAAAAAAATCAGCCTGCTATATTTGGTCAAACATTTAATTAACTCACCCCTAATGCCTTGGCAGGGCCAGACCAAACGTTCCCTACCCCTGGACTGGGTAGAACCACTGCTAGGAAATTACCCTGAAGATACACCTCCACAAGTAAAAACAACGTATGCACAAGGCTATTCATTGTGGCATTATGTAAAAACATGACTGGAAATGTCCTAAAAGTCCAGGTATGGGAGACTTGTTGAATCAACTATGGAACATCCACATAATTGAGTACTATGAAGCCATAAGAAAGAATAAAGACAACTGATATAAATCAAGTTTCAAGCAATGTTAAATATTTTAAAGTTACATATTGTATGCCCACTGAAAGGGCCTAGATGGAATAGCACCCAGTAACGTTGAGCATGCCTACAGTCCAGATCAGCGGTCGCCAACCTTTCGGACCTCGCAGACCACCAGTGGCCCACGGACCATCAGTTGGCAACCGCTGGTCCAGATCTTAGTTTCTAATTTCCAATCCCCACTAAAGGGAACCAGGACTCCTTGGGAAAATGCTGATTCCAGGTGAAAGGTAGGGAAATATAAGATTAGCATGGAACATCTTTTTGTGACAGAAAGGAAATGTTCAAAGACCAGTTGGGGGAGAGGGGTGTCCATAGGACACAGCTAAGAGTCTAGTATCTAGAATATAAAAAGAACTCTTACAGCTCAATGATAAAATGACAATTTTTTTTTATTTTTTTAAAATATATTTTATTGATTTTTTACAGAGAGGAAAGGAGAGAGAGAGAGAGAGAGTTAGAAACATCGATGAGAGAGAAACATCGATCAGCTGCCTCCTGCACCCCCCCCACTGGGGAAGTGCGTGCAACCCAGGTACATGTCCTTGACCGGAATCGAACCTGGGACCCTTCAGTCTGCAGGCCGACGCTCTATCCACTGAGACAAACCGGTTTCGGCAAAATGACAATTTTTAAGTGAGCAAAAGGTATGAATAGACAATTCTAAGATATACAAATGGCCAATAAGCATATGAAAAGAATACTCAACATCATTAGTCATGGAGACACCACTTCACATCTACTAGGATGACTATAATTAAAACAAACAAACAAACAGAAAACAAGTGTTGACTAAGATGTGGAGAAATCAGAACCCTTACACAGCCCTAGCTGGTTTGACTCAGTGGATAGAGCATCAGCCTGCAGACTAAAGGGTCCCAGGTTCGATCCAAGCCAAGGGCACATGCCCGGGTTGTGGTTTCGATCCCCCCCGAGTAGGGGATGTGCAGGAGGGAGCCAATCAATGATGCTCTCATCATTATGCGCAGGAGGGAGCCAATCAATGATGCTCTCTCATCATTGATGTTTCTGTATCTCTCTTCCTTCCTCTCTGAAATCAATTTTTTTAAAAAAAGAACCCTTATACATTACTGTTGGGAATGTAAAGTGGTTTAGCTGCTATGGAATAGTTTAGTGGTTCTTCAGGCAACACAGAATTACCATATGACACTGCAATTCCACTCCTAGATATATTCCCCAAAGAACACGTTTATATAAAAACTTATATATGAATGTTCATAGAAGCACTATTCATAATCAATAACTGGAAACCCAAATGTGCATTAACAGATAAAATAGGGGTTTATCCATGCAATGGGACATTATTCACCCATAAAAAAGAGTAAATTACTGATACATGCGACAAGATGGATAAACCTGGAAAACATTATCCTCCTATATAATAAAAGGCTAATATGCAAAATTGTCCCCTTGGGAGTTCAACCATGAGTTAGACCGCTCACTATGATGTGCACTGACCACCAGGGGCCAGAGCGGAATATGGTGGGTGAGCAGCGGCAGCAAGCGGGTGGGGGAGTTGAGGGGGTGGGGAGGGATGATGATGACGACGCTGAGAGAGTGAGGGAAGGAGGTAGTGGGGAGGGAGGTGGAGAACTGGATCGGGCATGATTACAAGGCAGGCCTAGGGACCCTACCCATGCACGAATTTCGTGCACCAGGCTTCTAGTGCTAAAATAAAAGAAGCCAGACACAAAAAGGCTACATATTGTATCACTCCATTTATGTAAAATATCCAGAGTAGGCAAATCCATAGAGATATTTGTGATGGCCAGGGAATGGGGGGGATGGGAGAATTAGGACTATTAGGTATAGGGTTTCTTTTGAGGGTGATGGAAATGTTCTGGAATCTGATAGTGGTAATGGGTACACAACATAGTGAATATACAAAAAAGTCCCTGAAATCAACATTTTAAAGTGGATTTGAAGTTATGAGTTAAATCGCAAGTAAAAAAAAAAAAAAAAGACACAGCTAGTTGGAGGAGATCACCACTCTTCAAATCTGGGGCAAGCTAAGCATAAAAAATACTGAGTTATTAGATTATAACACTTTGAATTTAAAAAATAAAACCAAATTCATAGTAAAAATCACAACCCAAAAGGACAGAGGGAAGAAAACTCTTCTTTACAGATGAATGCCAGCTAATAAATGTAGAAGGCATGATGAAATAAGAAAATTACCATTTAAGAATTCCTAATGTGATAATTAACTAACTGGTGAATTTATATAAAAGAACATTAGCGTTCAGTATACTTCTCTTTCAACTTTTCTGGAGGTTTACAATTCTTCAAAATAAAATGTTGGGGAGAAAGTCTGTATACTAAATCAACTTTAAAGAACAAACCCAACATGCTTAAACTATAACAATCAGAAATGCAATGATGTCTAACACAAAGAATCTAATTTTCTTGAACATATTTTACTATTCCCATTATGATATAGTTGCTCTGCAAGTCCTCTATGAATCCTCAAGGCTTCTAAATTAGTTAAGTGAAAATCACCTAGCCCAATTCAGACAATCAAAAATTTATCCAAGAGGAAAGAAAATAGGTTGGACAACTCACAAACCCCTGTGCTTTACCCACTACGTGGAACTCCACATACCTCAAAATAATGGCTTTCAAATGTTTTTTCTTTACAAAATTTCTGAGAATTTCGAGAGGTATTCATTTTTAGCTACAGGGCAGACACTCCACATGTTGAGAAGACAATTCAATGTATCTCCAATGGGAAGATTTGTCATAAAGAAAGTCACCAAAAATTGTAAGCAGTCTGGATTCATGTTTATTGAAGCCAGTAATTAGAGACATCTTCTTTCCCAGCACTAGAAAGCAAGGTTCCACATGACTGCATACTGCATCTGGATAGAGCCACCCCCCTGGACCAAGGCTGCTCGGGGAATAATCTGCAGTCCTAATTTTAAGTGAAAAACACCAATAAACTTAGTATAGAGACAACAGTGAACTTTCACTTACAGTATCAACATTGTTAAGGTCATGATGTACAGAGCAGTCACTTTCAACTTTGTTAAAACTAATGAAACGCGAAGTCTTCAATTTAAATACTGATTTTAAAATGCCAATCAAAAAAAAAAAAGTGCAAACAAAATTAAATAATTCTAGCAGCATACCCGTTGCATTTTTAGGAAAGAATAACTCATGGCCTCAATAAGGCCACATCTTCAAAACTGGGCTTATTTCTTTGATTTTTCCATTTTATAGACAAACAGCAGATGTAACCGCTATAATGTATATAAATAGTCATAAAATTCTATTTAACAGTCTACCATACAAGTGTATTCTGCAAATAACATGAATTTTACTTTAAAAAGTAAAGGCTGTTTATTGTTTGGCCTTTGGTTCCAATGCTTGAAAGCCCCAAAATAACAAAAAGACCCTCCCATCCCCCCACCTCCCAAAAAGAACCCCGCAGCTCCCCAAAGTTGGTAGACTTTGGCAACCACTAAGCACATGACACTATGCAACAGTTTCTTCTGATACTAGGAGCATCCATTTGTCATGAGAAATTAAAAGTGGTCTCCAAGAAACCCTCCTTCACAGAACACAGGTGCCTTAGCATTTCATCGGTTTTAGTACATTTTACAGTGACACAAAAGTGCTTATCAGTTTAAATCATAAAAAAATAAAATAAACGAAAAGTAAAATGATGCTTTAAAATTTAAAATCACTCCATATCCCTCTTAGGCATGTGCCTTTCCAGGAATCCTTTCTTGTTCCTGAGGTCACTCATTTTGTGCCCCACTTCCAGCCACTACAGAGGAATTAAGTGACCCCACCACTAGTGTGGTCACAGCTGTTGGGCATCTAGTGGTCACTACCCCACAACTATCACTCCACAGTCAGTTTACTGTCATTACCTGGACAATTTGGTAATTGGAAACCACAATACATTAAAAAAAAAAAACCCTGAATTTAAAAAGGGTGAAAAAGTATATTTTCAACAATAAAACTGGCACAAGAAACATGTTTTATGTTTGTCAGAAAGGCAAGTAAATACTCAGCTTTCTCCTTAACAGTGTTCAGACCTTTACAAAAAAGCAATTCAAGACAGTTTTAGAGTCTTGTTCTATAACATAGGATATTAAGTTATGCCCAGTACTATGTTAGTGGTCAGTCAAATCTTGTATGTAAAAGTAATAACATTAGGGAAGTTATGCTCAGACACAATACAATAAACATTCATATAAAAAAAGTAAACTCCACATAAATGAACTGTGGTTTTTCCCTTGGTTTGACAACAAATGTTTTAGACATTAAATTAATGGTAGTGTTTGCATTTAAAAGTTCTGTATCATGTATAAAATTAAAAGTGCCATTTCAAATCCACAGAAGTCAGTTCCAGAATGGTGTTGTGACATGATAATGTGCATGAATTTGCCCTAAATGGAGACACCTGAAACTCTTATTTCCATAAGAAAAAAAAAAGCTTCATTTTATGAAAAACACAAAACAAGAAGTATATCATTTTCATTTTCAATATAAAACATTCATTTGTTTGTCCATCTCATAGCACTGATCAGACCAGGGAGCTAGGACAAAACCCTTTTGCACATGATGGCTTCCACAGACAGTAAGGCAGGGATTGGTGTAAGCCAATTAATCAGTGTGCAATTACATTAAAAACCTCCCTCAAACTTTCTGTAGTACTTTGCATTATAGTAAAATGAGAGGTTGGTCACCCATTCTCTACTTGTAGGCCAGCCTGTGGTAGTAAAAAAAAAGAAAAGGTTTTTGAAATTTAAAAAACAGAGCAGGAGTTATTAAAAAAACACTATTTAAAGTAAACTAATTTTGTAACTGCCGACTTTAAACACATCCCAGTGACTGTCTGCCCCACAGTGCACATGCATGGAGCCCAGCACCTCCCATGAGAACATGGCCTCAGCCAAGCACGTGAGTCCCGGGAGGCTGCCATCTTCCCCATCCCTGTGTCAGCTCCACCTGACTCAGGCACACCCACACTTAACACATCTTTCATAAATTAAAGATGCATTCAGAACAAGTCTAATTCCCATTTTGCTTAGTGTTTAGTTTGGAAATGCTTCTGATATTAATTCTTAAAAATGATTATTCAACTTCTACCGAACACACAGTATTTACTAACACTGCTCATCTCCTTCCTTCACCTCCTTCAACGTTCAGCTCCCCCATCACTTCTCTCATTCCTCCTTTAAGCCATTTTTGTTTCCTGGACTTTCTGCTACTTAATCTGCTTCCCAAGAACAAGTGAATTTGCTAGCACGCACCTGGTCAGACTAACCATCTGATCAATGATTTCCTGGTCTCATTTGCTCCGCCCTGAAAGAAAGAGGGCGCCCTCTCTTTTCATCTACCTTCCCCTCCACATGAAGCCCCAGCTGCACTTGTTTCCCACGAGAGAGCAACATGCCTGCGAATCCAAGGTTATCCTTAACAAAGGGATCTGACACATAACCTTCCTAAATGTGCAATTCACACTCGGACAAGCCAATGAAGTTTTTTTTTTTAAGTTCATCTCCCCTGCCCCCAAAAACTGATAGCATGTGCCGTATCAGAAAAATCCTGGTCTTAGCAGATCAATATACATAGTTATTTGGTCATTTTACATATGCACTTTTAAGGAGGATCAGGCTTCATTTTCTGTTGAAGAGTTTGTTACCATGGAGTCTGGTTTTCGAGTCATCCTATCCAGTTCTTCCTGAACATTTGTCAACACAGTCTTTTGTCCTTTAAAAAAAAAAAAAGCAATGATGGGTTATTGAAAAAAGCTTTTTTCATTACAATGATTATGAGGCAGACCTAAATTCAGTCCTTCTTTATTCGAAATGTCACAGGTCTGTGTTCCCCCAACCAAATAATTCCTATTTCCTATGAAGGGATACCAGCTCATAGCCTGGGCCACCAGACCAGATTCTGAGTCCGTAAGAACTCAGGAGCCCCTGAAGGCCCAGGCTGACCTGAGGATGGAGTGATTCCCTGATGGCATCCTTTGATACGAAAACACCCATTAGGGAAAACACTGTATTAACATATCTTACAGCCAATGGAAAATTAAGAGCCAAGAACTTTTAAAATGGCCTCTAGCTTCCAGGGAAAATGTG